>NC_056748.1:793483318-793775709 GCF_019279795.1 Protopterus annectens | reverse complement strand
AATGAATCATGGATATTTCCAAAAAACCAACTATTAGAATTCAAGTATGTTTTAAAACTTTCCCATTGTTCTGTATTTCCTTCCCACACTACCCAACAGTCGTCCAAATAACGACGCCACATTATCAAATGTCCAGAATATGGAAAATGTTCTTTATATAACTTTCCTCCAGGTAGCCCATAAATAGGTCTGCATATATGGGGGCAAAAGTAGCCCCCATCGCTGTACCTTTGACCTGTAAATACCAGTTGTTATTGTATTTAAATGCATTATGTTCTAAAACAAGCTTCAATAGTGAGAGCAAGAAATCCATTTCTGATTGTGTATAAAGACCTGATCTATTCATCCAAAACCTCACTGCTTCTATACCTGCTTTATGAGGAATACTGGTATAGAGTGACTGAACGTCTAATGTTCCTACTAGACTGTATGTGGACACTTATAAATCGTCCATCAGCGATAGGAATTGTGTAGTATCTTTTATTCTTGCTCTCACTAATGACAATAGTGGCTTAAGCTTTGATTCTAAATATTCTGATAATGGTTCTGTTACTGAACCTCTTCCTGCCACTATGGGCCTACCTGGAGGAACATGTAAAGTTTTATGTATTTTGGGTACCAAATAGAAATACTGAAAGGTAGGATTATCCACCTTCAGTTGTCGTGCTATCTCTTCACTAATCATTTGTTTTTGTATGGCTATTGATAGGAATTCATCTATTGTTTTACACCCTTCCGTGGGATCTAACATGAGGGGGCAGTAAAAAATGGGATCTGCCAACTGTCGATTTGCTTCAGCTTCATATTCAGTTTTATCCCAAATAACTGTTGCTCCCCCTTTATCTGCCCTGGTTATAACCACATTGGAATTTGCCATCAATCTTTTCATAGCTTTATGTTCTTCTATTGACAAATTTCTGTTTGTATTTTTAAAGATTTCTGCCTGTTTAGTTTGTAATTCCTTTAGTACTAGCTGTTCAAATATTTTAACACTGTTATTATACACTGGTTGAAACCTAGATTTTTTAAATTTGAAACTTGCCTCAGTTTCTACTTGAGATGTGTCGGACTGAGTTGCAAAATGACATTTCATATTCAACACACGACTAAACTGTTTGACATCCCTAACTATATCAAAATGAAACAAATAAAATGAAGGCACATAATTTAAACCTTTGTTTAGCAATTTGAATTCACTGGAACCAAAATTTTGCTTGGTCAAATTCACCACTATTTGGTTAATATCATTGTTGTTAACTCCAGTTTCAACTTGTGATCTCATTGTCCATAAAAACTGGTCTGCGGGGCTTCCTGCTTGTGTTATGACTTCATATCCATGTTGCTTCTTATGTTTCCGATCCCCCCTCCTAAAGGGGATTTTGATCTTTTAGAAGCTGATACTTCTGGCGATAGAACATTGCCTTGTTCTAATTCAGGTTCTGTATCTGTGTTGGAACATCATGATGAACCTTCTGAAGTGCTATAAATTGCCGTATGTTGTCGCAATATAGACTTGACCCTTTTTCGTTTAGGTCTGTTTTAACTGTCTCAAAACGCACTCCTTTAAATTCTTTTTTCCAAGTAAATATTCTATCATTTTGAAAGTCATTTAAATCCCTGCGATATTTTTTCAGTTTTCGACCTTGCAGTTCCTGATCAAACTTATCAATTTCTGTTATAAATTGCCCATATAGTTGTTGATATTCATTTGTGCCTTCTAGTTTTAAGGTACGTTCCTGGAATTCTTGTAATTTTATGAACAACTCAGGTAATTGCTTTTCATAATGTTCTATCAATAATGCCATAAACATATTTGAAGCTTTTAACTGTGTATCCCTCCATTTTTTCATAAATTCACTATCCTCTTTACCAAGCCCAGGTTCTAATTGTACTCGTAACCCTCGTGGTATCACTTCAGCTTGCACATACGCCTTTAATAACTTATTATGCCATACAATGAAACGTACTATTTTAGTTATGTCACCCAGTTTACGAAATTGTAGTTTCATGTCAGTACATTCTTCTACATTGGTGTTGAGATTATGTCCATCTGTTTCCGACCCTGTAAACATGGAGAAATCATCCTTGTCAGCAGTTAACTGATGAATAAAAGTATTTAGATCCTGTCGTACTGCCATCTAGAAAAGCGCGACTGCAAACAACCAAAACTTCGGCTTAAGTGTACAAACGCTATTCTTCCATTGCATTTAAATCCACCTCCAACTGGGCATGTTATGGAAAACAGCACTCTACTGTTAAAAATAAAGTATCTCCAATCCGTCGGTGCACGTTTCCTCCACGGTGCTCGGATCACGATTCAGCTAATCCAGCTCATATATTTCCCCAACTTGTATCCAGCACTCTATCCAATTTACATAAATTGGAATATCAAAAAAGTACAAAAAGCCGTTGTTTAGTGCAAAGGCTTTATTTAGCCTCTCAGTCTCCCCCACAGACCGGTTTCGCTTTACCAAAGCGTCATCAGTGTGTCATTACATTAGCACCAGTACGGCAATTATATAGTAGTGGTCCTTCAAAGTCTTAAAGAAACAATACATTTGTTTATATATATATATATATATATATATATATATATGTATATATATATATATGTGTGTGTGTGTGTGTGTGGTTTCACTTTAGAATATTGAACTACTGAAATATTGAATGTCAGTAGTTCTACACACAAGTGCCGAAACTTCACTTTCACAAAAGTGCAGAATCCCGAATGCGGATGTATCTAATTTGCGGTTGTGGAGAAAGGGAAATCACTGATTTAACCAAATTGGTCAGTGATAAATATTCTGAGCTTGTAAAAACTTTTTCCGAGTCTGTTTTGGAGCAGTATATGAAAGAGATGTTTGATTCCCTTTCAATATACGAGTCTAAACTACAAAAAGTTGATTAGTAAGATCTGTCGAGATCGTAATGATTTAAAACTGGGGAGTGTCTTCATATGGCCTCGAGAGAGTTTTGAAAAAGAGACTGGGAGATCTTGGCAATAACGCAGTACCAATGATGGTCCACTAGGAGGCGTTGTTCTTTCTTCAGATCCATGTGTTGGTACAAATCAACGCTCAGAAGATATACAAAGTGTCTCCCCATTAACAGGTGAAGTTGCTTTGATGAGGGAGTTAGGAGCTCGAAAGAAGATTGTAACCATGAATGCACAGCAAACCAAACACATAAACACACAAAAACATACTCGGAGGCTCTAAATAAAAATCTGCTTAAGCAGCAGAGACCGCCAAAGCAGACACCCAAGCAACCGCTACCCCAAAACAAAACACGTGCAACACATAGCTCACAAAGCCTGTGTGCCGAACAGTCACAGCCTTTAAGGTTAAACAACACACCTGATACACTTGTTATAGTTGACTCTATCGTCAGGCACACTGACGTCCCGCTCACCAGGCTGAACAAGAAGGTGGTCACGGTGATCTGCCTGTCGGGCGCTAGGATCCGCCATATAACACAAGCACTCAGGTCACTCCAAGGCAAGTACAAATATGACTCTGTCATTGTCCATGCTGGTGTGAATTACCTGAGATGTACCTCCCTGGACTACATGAAAAGAGACATAGAGGAGCTCTCTGAGCATGTAGTGCAGGCCGGTATGACCCTGACCTTGAGTAGCATCTTACCCTCACCAAGAATGGTGCCACAATATGAAGACAAGATGATCAATTTCAACAATTGGCTTAAGTATTGGTGTCATTCACAGGAGGGGATCCAATGCCTGTCAGCCTGGGATGACATGCTCGACAAGCCACGATGCTTCACTGGGGATGGCTTGCACCTGTCACCCCTGGGCTTTCGGATATTGGCAAAGGCTCTTGCTTCCCCCATAGTGCCTTTTTTAGGCAAGGCTCAAAAGACAAACCCACCTCCATAGGTGGTATAAGGGATAAGAAACTAAGAGTAATGCTACTCAACGCCAGAAGTCTAAACCTCAAGATACATGCACTCGAAACTCTCCTTAGCATGGAGAACATCGATATCTGTGCAGTAACAGATACCTGGTTCAAGTCTCCCGAGAGCACCCCAGCACTACCAGGTTATACCTCATACCATGCTTTTCGGCCCCAAAACTTGGACTGAACCACAAAAGGAGGGGGAGTATCAATATTCGTCAGATACCCACACCTCCAGGTTGGTGGCACAGCACGAAGCATCAGAGGCTATCCATGTGCAACTAACAGTGGGTAAAACTGCCTTCCACTTTATAGCCTGCTAGAGACCACCCTCCCAAACCCAGGAAGCCCACTCAGCCTTCCTGAGAACACTGGAAAATATGAAGGTCTCTCCAAACACCATTATATTGGGAGACTTAAAATACCCAAACATAGACTGGGAGCATTACTCTAGCTCCAACACCCTAGCCCAAAGGTTCCTAGAATTTATAAACTCAAATGCTATGGAACAACTTGTTACCACTCCCACAAGAGGGGAAAACATACTGCACCTGATCATCACCAACATGGGGACTTTATGCTTCAGACCAGAAGTGTATCCCTCACTGGTAAGATCAGACCATAAACTAATCTCACTGGATATTCACATCCCGGCCCCACCCCCTGCCCAGAAAACCACAGTGAAAAACTTCTTTAAAGCAAATTTCACACTCCTCAAAATCGTTGTGGAATCCTTCAAAGCCCCCGGGCCTGTGGAAAATACGGCCCAGACCGCAGAATCCTTTATAAACGCATACTATGAATACCTTCAGGAATGCATGGATCATGCAATCCCAAATAAAACCAAGACCCAATCCTCTAAAGGCAGACGTCCTGTTTGATGGACCCCAGCCATAAACAAACTATACAATAGAAGGAGGAAGCTACTACATGATAGAGCAAAATCCCAAAAAGGAAATGCATCTCTGATCAGTATTAGCAAAAACCTACGGGCACTCATAAAATCGTTTAAGGCCAGCTTCGAGAGAAAAATTGCACAGGACACTAAGGATAATCACAAGGCTTTCTTTAGATATGTTAGGAACCTGGGTGGAATTCCCAGATATGCTCAGAATTAGTCCAAAATGACAAAAAATACACCGAACCCACAGACATTACCAACATGCTAGCTGACAGGTTCAGCGCAAACTCCCCCCCCCCCTACCACCACCAAAAGGGCAATTATCTATCCCAGCAGAGTGCTGCCCGTGACATCTCAGATGCTCAGGTAAGAGCCGCCCTCTCCAAAGCAAAAAACACAGCATCAATGTGACCAGACGGTGTCCCGGGCTGCATCCTACATGAACTCCAAGAAGATCTAAACCCAAACATAAAACTACTGTTTAATCTCAGCCTTTACTACAGGATATGTACCCAAAGAGTGGCGTACAACAACAGTGGTCCCTCTCCACAAAGGTGGTGCCTCAACGGATCCTGGAAACTATCGCCCCATAAGCCTGACTAGGTTGGTCTGCAAAGCTATGAAAAGGATCATCATGGACCTCATAGATAAAGATATTGGGGACCTACAGACACTGGATCCTACCCAGTTCGGCTTTGTTAAGGGCAGATCCTGCCTTTTAAACCTGGTTGCCTTCTTTGAAACAGTCACCAAGGCCATTGACAAGGGGAAGGTGGTCCACACAGCCTACCTGGACCTCGCAAAAGCCTTCGATACAATACCCCACTCAGGCATTATAGATAAGCTCACCAGCTTAAATATAAACCCCCTATGTCACTAGATGGGTTGCAAACTGGCTCAAGGACAGAACCCACATGGTTAGAATTATTGGAGCCATATCAGACTCCAAACCAGTTACAAGTGGCGTCCCACAAGGCTCAGTCCTGGGACCTCTCTTGTTCGGTATATATTTTTTGGAGGTACAGGCCAACATGGAAGGACTGTGGCTGACCAAGTTCACAGATGACTGCAAACTGGGCGCCATAATCGAGACTCCAGCCGACACAAGCATCCTCCAAAAGGGCCTCATAGAAACAGACAACTGGTGCTAGAGCCATCTGAAGAAGTTTACAATTTGCCAGGAAACGAAAGCGCTAATTTATAATTACAGTTACCAGTGTGGTTTGTCTTCATTGTTTCAGTTTTATTAGTTTTTGAAATCTTTTGTGGAGTGGTGCTAGAGCCATGGCCTCAAGCTAAATGCCAAAAAGTGTATAGTCATCCCCTTTGGCAAAAACAAAGTGCCCACAAATTACCACATAGGTGGTAATCCATTAAGTACAGAAGAAGTAATTAGGGACCTGGGGACCCAAGTTGATAGCAATCTCTCATTTGACAACCACGTGGCCAAAGTGGTTAGAAAAACATTTTATATGGCCCACCTAATCATGAAGGGATTCACATCTAGATTAGGGGAGGTCATCGTGCCTCTTCACTCATCCCTCATCAGGCCCATAATTGAGTACACTGCCCCTTTTGGGATGTACCTTACCAGACACCTGCAGCAACTGGAAAGACCCCAAAAGTACCTCACCAAGAGGATCAAAGGGCTCAAACAGATGTCATATGCTGCCTGGTTAAAGTAACTCCAGCTCTACTCAATGGCATACCCCCCGCTCAGAGGCGATCTGTGCCTGACATATAAAGCCATGTCCAACCCGGAATTAATGGACATGCTGCACCTCAAAAAATCCAAATCCCATCGAGCCACGTGCTCGAGAGACTTGAACCTCAGCGCTGAAATAAATAGGACATGCTGGAGGGACAGATACATAACCCAGAGGCTCCCTTCACTCTGGAATAAAATCCCAGTCCAGGTTAGGCAGAGTCCCTCTGACTCTCCAAGAGGAATCTTGATGAGTGGATGTGAGATCGTAGGTTTACCCCGGGTATCACTTCTGTGTCACTGTTAGAGGCACAGTATACTAACCTCGAAAAAGGGCATAGCAAAATTTATTTAAAATGGGTGGCGAAAGCCAAACGCACTCTGGCTAGGCTTATAAATGCCCTAGGGCAGATAGCCCAATATGAACCTATGAACAAGTGCATAGGTCAGGGGTTGTAGAGAAATCTACCTCTGGCAGCAGTAATGATACTGGTGGTAGTTTTTTCTGCCTCAACGAGCAATACGACCTCAATTTTACATTACTGATGATGGAGCAAACTTTTCGACGGCTGACGGAACATCAACAAGGGTGGAGATGGAGCCGCAACGATCGAATGATGGAAGGAACTGAGAGTACGCAGAATACAATAAAAAAGGCATTTATGCACGCCAAGAAAGACTAGTGTTGAACTTATCCAGTATAACTATGACTCCTTATGAACTGAGAATTTTAGGTAAAGGGTGATCATTTATACCCTGTACTTGTTCAAATTTTACGGATGTTATTTTTGATGTTAAATGATTTACTAGGAATTTGGGGTTGAAAGTAATGTTTAATAATTCTGCAAGTGTTACTGATGAAGAAAGTAATATTTTTCTAAGCCCAGTTTGTTCTTACCTAAAACTAATCCTCTTATTTCTGCATTTGAAAAGTTAGTCATGCAAGATGTGTATGATTTGAATGAGGCTAATACTGTTAAGCATGCTTGTTACAAGAGGAAGCAAAATCTTTCTAAAGATGAGTTCAATGCGCTGAAGGGAGTTGGAGAACAATACTGGTATCGTTATCAGGCCCCGGATAAAGGCAGACCAATAGTGGTATTAGGACCTGGTACGTGTTTAAAATGCAGGCATTGCTAAATGATGTTATTGTATGAGAAATTAACTCGCATTCAGGTCAACACAATTATACATGATGTGCAGATTTTACTTAAATGTATGTTTGATATCAATCTTCTTGATAGTCATCTTTTGGAATATTTTTATGTAAATAAACCTACTGTTCCTGATATACAAGGTCTCTGATGGTAAACAAAGATGGGTCTGATCCACCACTTAGACCTATTGTTTCTGGTAGAAATTGGTGCACTGAGACTCTTTCTGTCTCTCTCTGTGTGTGTGTGTGTGTGAGTGTGTGTGTGTGTGTGTGTGTATATATATATATATATATATATATATATATATATTTATAGAAAAACATTTGAGACCAGGTATTAATAAATTAACACATGTATTAAGGGACACCAAACATTTTCTTAGAGACTTGTATGAATGTCTTTAATAGTTGAATGATTATGTGTTTTTTTGTTACTATGGATGTGGTGTCTTTATTTACTGTTATACCCAATTTAGATGGCTTTAATAAGGTGACTCAGTTTTTGCAGCGGTTTACAGATTACACCCCTAACAAGGTTCAGTTGTTGGTGAAACTGTTGGAGATTGTGCTTGAGCACAACATCTTTGCTTTTGGTGAGCAAATATATAAGCAATGCAATGGCATGTCTGTGGGCACTTCTTGTGCCAATAGCTACACCAGTGCTGTTATGGACATTTGGGAGTATGACCATATATTTAATTGTCCATTCAATGAACATGTTTTGTTTTTTCATAGATTTTTGGATGACCTATTTATTTTGTGGAAGGGAGACCTTGATGTATTTGTTTCCTTTATGGAATATGTGAATAGTAGTACCTGTTTGAAGTTTACATCTCACTCCTCAGAATTAGCAGTGGATTTTTTGGATGTTTCTGTTCAGGATGAAACTGGTGTTATTTACACTAAGTTGCACAGGAAAGACAGTCATGTGAATCATTTATTACATACGGACAGTCTTCATCCTCATCATGTTTTTAGAAGTTTGTCTTCTAACCAGTTTTATAGAGCTTCAAGATGAAATGCCTAGGGATAGTGATTTTATTGGTGAAGTTGATGACGTGAAGATGAGTTTGAAGGGTAGAGGTTATGAGGAATATCTTATCCAAGCAGCGCTGTTAAGGTTTTTGATAAAAGGATGAATGAAGCTAGACCATATTTTTCTATAGGTAACAGTGAGTTTGTTAGGAGGCGAGAAAGTTAAGTATAACACTGGTTTAAAATTACTTATACTAGTGATGTAGATTGTTACAAGGATATCATTAAAAAACACTGGGGTGTCCTTAGAACTGATAATGATATCTCTAGGCACATACTGAAGTGCCGTATCTTTTATATAAGAACAGTAGGTCACTGAGAAGTAGGTTGTGTTACCCAAAGGATGCAAGTAGGAATTCTCATTTAGTTGGAACTAAATCATGTGGTCATTGCAACTGGTGTGTATATATTGACAGCAGTTGCAAATTTGAACGTCCCGACCAAGGTCGATGTTATAATTTCACAAAAGCAGGTACATGTGATACCTCACACACAGTTTATTTAGCTCACTGCTTTGTATGCAAAAAGTTTTACATAGGTAAGGTTTTATGGAGTGTTCTGATTAAGTTTGACATTGGTCTTATGAAAGCGCTCAGCGTTCAATAACTTGGTGCTTGGTGACGTTTTTGCTTTGGTTATTTGTTTTCTTCTAATTTTGGTAGAATTGGATTTATGTCAAACCTGCTGTTTGATGCACTGCTGGAAGGTTTTTTCTAGTAGCATGTATGTGAATTGGTGGATTCTGAGAAATTTTGTACTTATGCCATTGACTTTTTTTATTATCACAGGCACAGCGGTGCAGTTGTATGGGTATTCCCGAATGTAGGCTTTAATTTTGGTTGGTGTTGAAGAAATATCCAACTGTTATCAAGGAGAATCCTCTCTTAAATCACTTTATACAGTAAGAACGTATTTGTTTTTTGACGTGAATGCCAGAGTGATCTGTGTCTCTTCTTCCTGGGACATGGTCAAAAAGTCAGGTATGAAGTCATAGTGTTTCTTTTCCCACACTTTAGGTATATTACCTGACCTATAATCTTTTGCTGCTGGCTGGAGAAGCTGTGCACTTCCAAGTGTTTCCATCTAGTCAGAGAGTAAGTATTTATGTTTCTTCTCATTTCTTCTCCAAGTACATTATTTGTTTTCTTTGTTCATGTTTTGTATGAAAAGAGATGTGTTTATATGGTAAAGCCACATCTGTGGAAAAAAATTCTTTTAACTTAAGTTTATGCATGTTGCTTTATGTTGTACATATGAGCTACCTATTAGATCTAACATCAGGGACCCAATTTATGACATACTGTTTGGATCATCCTCACCATCAAACACATTTTGGCTTTTTTCCTTGTACGTTTGTGTTCTTGAAAGTCATGTACCAGGTACAGGCACACAGTGTGGCCCCATATGCTAGCTACTTAATAAGACCTAGTTCTTCCTCATGTCATCTTTTTTGTCTGCTTACACAGTTCATTTCTCAGTCTTGATGCATCTCAGTGTAAAGTTCCCACTTTTGCTGTCTGGAAGGAAATTTCTGAAGAAACTCTGATCTCTCAGTAGCTTACTGGCTTGGTGTGAGTCGGTCCGTGTGAAGCAGTGTCATGCATATCAGCATTTCAAACTTAACACCAATAGGCCACAGCAGGTAAGGAAAATCCTGACTTAACTCTTTACCAGAAAATGATTACTGTTGAGAGATCATCACATAATGATCAACAGGGTGATCCCACACATGGCTCCACGTTCTCGTTAGAGCACCATTTCAAGGACTGAAGCTCAGATATGAAACCTCACCCTTGTTCTCTTGAAGGTTTCATTTGAAAACAGACTTTGACCCCACAAGTCCTGAATTCATCCTAGACTAGCATGATCTTGAGCCACACCAGTCCTTTACAGTGGTAAGAGACCAGTAGGAGGCAAGCTCCTAGTTCCCACAATGATTGCTACATTTTAGGGTATAGTTGTTACCAGCTCCTTGTTGACTGGACAGAGCCGAGTCTGTCCAGCTTGATTCCTAGAGAGTAGATTCTGGAGTTGGCCATCTTTACATAAGCGTTACTTAAGTCTGAGGGCACCTCTGCAAGGGTTTCTCCACGAGACCCAGTTGTCCCAAGTTGAGGAGGTCTGCAAGGCTGCCCAGGGAAATGGGCATTCCAGGGCTTGGCAAAAGCCTTGTGTCCTGTTTTTTCCTACCTGGGAATCCCTATTATTCCATTCTCTGGTCAGGAGATAGGGAGCAGGCCAGCTTGCTGGCCCTGGAGGGTGGCCTTCGCTCTTCATCATAAAACGGTCCGTTCCCTTTCGACAGTTCAGTTTATTCAAACTGTCTGAACTCTGTCTCATATGGGAAGCTTGCTTTCCACATGCCTGATTCCCAGTCTTGTCTACTTATGCAAATGTAATGTTTAAATCATGGCTGTGCAGGTTTGAACAATACTAGATGACAGCCTTGTACTCCTGCTACGTGTTTCATTAATCACTCCCCTCATCTTGTCTCTTGCAGGTAGCCAAGCCACTAATCAAACTCTGGTTATTTCTATATCTTAGTCAAGTCTTTATCACTGTGTGCCATTTAGCTGGCCCAGCCAAACTTTTTTTTTTTTGTCGTCGAATTCAGATGCCTGTTTCTCTCCATATGTCTCCTTTTATCATTGCAATGTGTATCCTACACTTAATATAACTCAGTATTCTTTGTGTGCATTTATCTGTACATGTAAAGTTGTTTACATTCCTTGCCAATATTGACAAAGCAGCCATTATGTTAAAAAGCTGTTGCTTGCACATATTATACATGTCAGTTTTACTGTGAATATATGGTTCCATCTTTCAGTTTACACAAACATGCTGTTGGTTGGCAGGTTGAATTTGCATGTAGTTGGTTCTTTTCTGTGCTTGAACCTGTCCCATATTAATCTTTGCTTCAGTAAATACATTAATGGAACAAAGCATCATATACGTTTTCAGAAACCCCAATCCTTTTTTAGCGCTCAAACGCACATGATTATGTACACATTCCAAAAAATGTAATCTTCCAAATAGGGGTAATTGCTTTAAACTGAGGGCTGCACACCTGATGCTACTTACTCTAAAGTTAAAGTTAACTGTCTGTTTTATCTCTATTCTTTTCTTGTCTCTGTTCCCCAACCAGATGTGAAAAACAACTTGCATGCTTTCTGTAAATGTTCATTTTTACCATTCAACACTATACTGGCTAAGCTTAAATAAGTAAACTAAATTTTATACTGTTATATTTAATGTGTTTCACTTCCCACAGTTTTAGAATCTTGCCTTGCTTTTTTTTTTTCACTGAACTTCTTACTAATACCCCTTTAAAAGTAAATTGTACCTCGCAGATTCTCAGAATAGGTAATTTTTACAAAAATATGTACAAACCTTTCATAATGAATTGCTCACAGCTACAGCCTGCTTGTTTTCAGCTCAGAGCAGGTTCTAGTTGGAAAATCTAGCTAGTTACTTGGCAAATGCCAAAAGACAGTATAATTTTAGATGTTTTTCATTATTCTCACTTTAACTTGAAACGGTAGCTATTACACAGTTTCAGACTTCATTCCCTTTAGGAAGCATGTCTGGATGCACTTCTGTAATTTTGTTAAAGTCCTCCTTCAGTGCTCCTTTTGACGGAAGTTTGTTTTTTGGCCCCAGAGGGATGGAGACACACTCCAGGTGTGAGCAAGATGGTAAGACCCTGTCTGCAGTGAGCGTACATTTTTCAACCCCCTCTGAGAAATTTCTCTACGAATCAACAAAGGTGGTCAGATGTGGTTTAGAAAGTCCCATGGTCCTTTCCATGATCTGTGTGGAGATGGTGATAGTTCCCCCGTGGACAAAGGGGGGAACTCTAATGGAAGATGCCACCTTAGTGGCAGAGAAAGCCCACATAACCAGGTCTCCAGAGATTTTTTCTGACAAGCCCTACCAGTGTTCATGAAAGGAGGCCTGATTGCCCACCTATAGAGGCAGTCCGGGGTCATCTATCCCTGCACCAGGGAGCCTGGCTAAACATTACAAAAGATACATGGGTGCAGAAGTTTAAAGGTGCAGGATATGAAATGTGATGAAGTAATAGCCAGAGAGATTGAAACAAAATTAAGAAAAACTTCTAATTAGAAAACCCCAGGCCCAGATGCAGTACGTAACTTTTGGTTAAAAGTATTAACATCTTTGCATGGAGATTTAGCCATGAGTAAGAACTATTTATATGCACACCTCGAACAGTCACCAACCTGGCTAACAGGCAAAGCAATGCTCCTGTGAAAGAGTGCACCTTCAAGCTGCTCTAATAAATATAGGCCAATAACTTGCCTTCCAACGATGTATAAACTATACGTGGGAATTGATGCTGACAGAGTTTTATAGTCATTTAGAAGAAAACTCAATTATGACAGAACAAAAGGGCAATAAAAGAAAGTCATATGGAACAAAGGATCCCTTGTTAGTCATACTGGGGAACTGTAAAAAGGAAAAAAATTTAAGTATGGCATGGCTTGACTATATATAAAAAAAAAAAAGCATTTGATCTCACATTCATGGATAAGAGTGCTTACACTGATCAACTACATTACAGTGACCATGAAACAGTGGTAGACTACTTTGCAATTAATCCATGATAAAGGACAGATTATTATCCCAGGGATAAAAAATCAAAGGGGAATATTGCAGGGTGACACTGTCACTGTTGCTATTCTGCCTTGCCATTAGCCCATTAAGCTGTTTACTTAACAGCTTTAGGCCATGGCTACAATTTGGCTCCTAGAAAACAACAAAGTGTAAAAACTTCTCATCTTGTCTTTGTCAATTTAAAACTGTATAGCTCATCAGATGAGGAACTGAAAGCACAGATGCAGGTTGTCAAAGTTTTTTCAGATATAAGAATGTCATTTGATCCTGATAAGTGTGCAAAAGCAACCTTTAAATCAGGAGAACTGCAGCACCAGGAAAGCATCAGTTTGTGACAAAATGTGATATAAAAGAACTTGAGCAAGGAGTGTATAAATATTTGAGAATTGATGAAGGATCAAAAATAAAACATGAACAAATGCGAATAAAAGTTAGTAATACTTTAGAAGACTTAAGTTAATTTTGAAAACAGCATTGACATCTAGGAACAAACTCCAAGCTATAAACCAATTTGCTATTCCTGTCCTAACTTAGTTTTGCAGTGATTGACTGACCCCAAAATGTGTTGGATAGATTAGAGAGGAAAACAAGAAGGATGCTTCATGCTCACCAAATGATTTATAAAAATCAGTGTATACCAAGATTATATATTCCCCGTTCCGAAGCAGGGATGGGCCTCTTGATGGACCTCCTTGAAATTTATTACATGTATAGATCTGCAATTGTGTGACTCCACACATCTGCTGACCTTGCAAGACCCAAATGTAGTGAAAGTTTTGAAACACGAGGAGGAGAAGAAATCTAAGATGACTTCTCTGCTTAATTTAGCAAAAGTATATCAGTGTCAAGCAGAAATGGAAATCAAGCCAGTAGTAGATAAAAATCGGGCAGCAACTGAATGTGCCAAAAAGCAAAAGGAAGAGTAGAAGATGGACCACATGAGAAGGCAAGAAATGTGGAAAAAGCATAAATATAATTGAAAGTATAGAAAACTTCTGGAAGAACCTCATGTTGATCAGGAACGAATGCAGGAATGGTTAAGGAGTGGCGAATTCAAACCAAGAGATGGAAAGTTAATATTGGCAGCCCAAGATAGTGGGCTATGTTCACGCTGCTTTACAAAGTCGATTGAACATGTGGGAGAAACAGATAAATGTAGGTTTTGTAAAACTGAATTGGAAACGGTCGCACACCTTGTTGCTGGTTGTGACATACTAATGGCAGAAGGACTATATACTGAAAGGCATAATAATGTGGAAAGACTGTTGCACTGGGGATTGTGCAGACATTATGGTACTGAAGTAGCTGAAAAACACTGGAAACATGACACGCAAAGCATCATTGATAATGATGAGGTTTCTATCACATGGGATCACCCATTACCAAAAATTCAAAAGATAGATGCTAGAAAACCATATGTAGTGGTCCAAGAAAAGAAGACAAAAGTAGCATTGATCATTGAAATCGCTACACCCAGTGACTACAGTGTCTTGCATAGAGAGAGAGAGAGTGTCATAAAATATCAGGATCTGCAGGCAGAAACGAGAACAATGTGGAAGAAAGATACCCAGATAGTTCCAGTAGTAGTTGGAGTAATAGGTCTTATAAAAAAATAATCTCTAATCGTATTTAGATACGTTACCAATCCATGCAACCCTGTACGTATTGCAGGAATCATCATTACTGGGCACATTGCGAATGCCGAGAAGAGCAATTTTGACTGACATCAAAGGTTGCAACAGTGCTAATTTCATGAACTTTAATCGTAATTTGACTTAGGAATGGGGTCCATTCCTGTCATAATATTAGAAACCCAAAAGATTTTCAGAAATTAAATTGCAGAGGATTGTTTCCAGAGGTTATACAATTCCCTTTTTCCCTTTCCCCTCCCCTAACATTAAACAAAATTCCCAATGTTCCACCCAGTCAGAGGAAAGCAGCAGCTGTGGAAGTAAAAAATCTGCTAGCAAAAAGAACCATCCAAGAGGTCCCCCCAGATCAGAAAGTATCAGCAACTTACTCAAGATTCTTTAGTCCCAAAGAAAACAGGGACTGGGGACCAGTTTTGGATGTCAGCAATCAGGACAAATCAGTTCAACATACCAAGTTCTGGATGGTCATGGTTCAGTCCATTTTGCTTTTCCTGCACAAGAACGACTTGATATGCTCAGTAAATCTTCACAATGCATACTATCATATAAAAATGAACAGGAAATCCAGGTAATGTCGATGTTTCTAGATGGGAGCCAGTCATTACTAATTCAGAGTACTGCCCTTTGGTTTCACCACAGCCCCCAGTGTGTTCATCACATGTATGGTGGTAGTAGTAGCTCACTTGAGACTGCACAAATTCAAAGTATTTCCTTACCTGGATAACTGGCTCATTACCACCCCATCCAGGCATCTACTATTTGAAGCAAGAGATTGTGCCCCAATTTTGCTTTTGCTTGGGCATTACTGTCAGTCTCAACAAATCTCATCTAGGACCAACTCAAGTCCTAGAATTCATAGGAGCCTTGCTCTACACTTTGAGTGACAGCCTCCCTTCCCCTGTCAGGAGTGTAAACTTTAACATTTCAAGTCAGGAAGATCATTCAAAACTCATTGTCAACTTGATTGATTCTACAGGTTTGATGTGTGCTGCCATCATTCTAGTACAACTGGCACGATACCATATATGAATTCTTCAATGGACTCTGGCAACTAAGTGGTCCATCTTGTATCAGCCCTTGTCCGCCCAGATCAAAATAACACAGGCATGCAAAAGATGTCTCAGGTGGTGAATTTGCACTGATTAGATTTTTCAAGGCTGCTCATTCATGCTTCCCCAGCTCAAAGTCATAGTGACCAAAGCTGCATCCCGGTTTGGATGAGCAAGGGGGGGCATTTCTTGGGAAAGATTGTCCTAGGCACTTGTTCCACAGAAGAGGCCAACAGGCGTATCATGTTCTAGAAATTTGAGCAGTCCTGCTAGAGTTGTAGATCTTTCAAGACTCTCTCTCTTCAGGGACTATTGCGAAGCAGAAAGCATGGCAGTAGTCTGGTACGTCATCAAACTTGGAGGAACCAGATCTTATGAAGTGAAGCTATGAGTGTGGCAATGAGCAATTTTTTCAATTTGAATTTTGATAGCAAAGAACATTCTGGGAAAATCCATCGTGATAGACAAATGGAGCAGATCCATCCTGTTGCCTTGCGAATGGTCTCTCAACAAGGAAATTAAGGAGAAGATTTTCGGTTGGTGGTGCCATCCATGCTGCAACCTACTTGCATCTCCCCTCAACAAGTGCAGCAGGTTTTTGCCCTGACCCCCCCCCCCCCCACACACACACACTGGGGGAGTCACCAAAAGATGCTGTTTTCCATGATACCCCCCCGGTCTCCTTTATGCTTACCCCCAACTCCCCTAATCCCCAAATTTCTTCAGATAACATCTCGATTGAAGAGCGCAGTAATCCTCATTGCCCTCTTACTGGCCTCATCAAGATTTTGTTCCCCTCCCTCTGGCCTCATTTGATTCATCCCCCGTGCATCTTGGATCCAGTTTCAGATCTTCTCTCTCATTTGACCCACGATTCATCCTGATATCTTGGGCCTAAAGTTGACCACATGGTTTCTCCAGTTCGATTGATAGCTAGACAACCCAGGCTCTCTTCCCCTGTACATTGTATACTGTTGCCTTCTCACAAATGTTCCACTAGAAAGATTTGCAAAAGTAAATGGGAAATATTTGATCTGAAGTAGTTAACTTCATTTGGTCTGCAATCTGTGGGATACGGATCCAATCTCGGATCTGAGCCGGCAACTTTACAAGGCTTAGATACGAGCTCCTAGCTCCTCCCCTTACCCATAATCCCCTGCCAACCCTGACTGACCTCAGATCTAGTTTGCCGTGCTTCTGAACAGAAGCTAGATTGCGAGCTCCTGGTCTTTTGATTAGATAAGTCCTTGTATCTTAAATTTTTCTCCTTAAACTTGTGTGATTGTGTTGGTTAGGTTTCCCTTCTTATAACCTCTTTAATTTTTTCTAGTCAAATTTTCCTCCCCATCCCTCGCTGGTCGTAGTTTGTGTGTGTGTTTAGTGTGTTTGGGGCCTACTGAGTGAGTTTTCTTTAGCTAACATGTCTGAGGCCCCAAAACCAATATTTTCTAAGTGCACCAAGTGTGGCCATAAGCTCTCCCCAGCGGATGGCCACACTCGGTGTGTCCAGTGCCTTGGGGTTGAAGACCTCTCCTCTGGGTGTTCTATCTGCACGGCGTTCAACCCCAGGGCAGTGAAGGACCGTAGGTCGAAGCTGATCCTAGCGGGACTCTTGCCCCCGGATTCGGCTTCGGCCTCCGGTGCTTCTGTGGCCTCCTCCCAGGCTTCTGTGGCGGCCACTCCTGCCTCTCCCCCCCCCCCCCTCGGCCGGGACTCAATCTCCCGCTTCTGCGCCGGAGGAGAAGGGAGGCCAGGAAAGAAAAAAGGAGGGAGAAGCACCACAAGCGGTGGGCCGAGGCCTCCGCTTTTGGCCCCCCTGTTAAGCGGGTTTCTCCCTCCACGGCTTCCAGGTCTCCTCCTTCTCGGCTTCGGTCTCCATGCTTCTCACTGGGACCAGAGGAGACCCGATCTCTGTCGAGGTCATCGAGGTGGCACTCCCCACCAGCCTCGGTGGCCTCGTCGAGATCAACGCGTAGCCTTTCTGAAGCTGATTTGGACCGGGTGATGCGAAGGTTCATCCAGGCCCAAATGCAGATGGGAGTGCTCCTGCCTCCCCCCCCCCCCTTCCGGGGGGGGAGCTCAACACCCTTCTTTGCCCCAATAGCTCCTTCTCTGACCCGCTTCCCGGGTTCGGAGCGCTCTGAGCCAGGCAGCGTTGGGGGTGGGTCTGCGCCGACTGTATCTGGTACTTCGGCTCCGACTCTTCCTTCGAGTTTCCCAGATCCGTCCTTGTCGGATCCGAGCTCTCTGAGCCATGCTCTGAGCTTCGGATCCGAGGGGTTTAGTGTGCCTTCGGCTCCGTCCAGGTCGGAGCACACTGGCCATTCGGATCCAATGGTCTCTGCTCCAATCCATCCATCGGATCCGAGTGAGGGTTGGCTCTCTGATCCCAGAGAGAGTGGCTCTCCGATCCCAGAGAGAGTGGCTCTCCCTCAGCCTTCGATGTGGTGGAGAGAGCTCTGTTGAGTGCATCCAGGCCCCCGCTCCCTGCTACGGCTCCATCCCGCACTCCCTCTAGTTTGGGTAGGGCTTCCGTCGCCCGGCCACAGGGACAGCCTGCTTTGACGTCTCAGGTCGCTCCCCTGGAACAAGACGTTGCTGGTGAGTCGTCCTCAGACAGTCCCCCCGAGGATGTTCCTCACAAGCGGAAGTGTAAGAGGAGGCACGTGGACTCCCCCGAGTCCTTGACAGAAGACACGGATTTGAATGAGGGGGAGGGCTCCCCAAGGTCACCACCCGAGGATGTCTCCATCAGAGACATCATGGAAATGCTTAGGATAAGAGGGGGGTGGTCTGCCCCCAAGGCTTCCTCGGACGAATCCGTGTTCCTGGAGGCATTCGAAGCAGGCCAATCTACCTCTTGGGTGTCCCCTCTGGCGACCCCTTAGTGGACCTTATCACCACTAGGGCGTGGTAGGAGCCAGACACTGTGGAGCCAGTCCCCAAACGTCCTGACAAGATCCTGAGTTCCCCGGCAGAGAAATCCCATTGGAGCAAGGGACCCCCTGTAGATGCCATGTTGGTGGCGGCAGCCACCAAGAGTGAGTTAGCCCAAGAAAGTCCCTCGGTCCATCCCCCAAGCAAGGAGCCTCGCTTGATGGTCCGTCTCGGGAAGCGGGTCTTTAGTTTAGTGACCTTCACCGTAAGGTCCCTGAACTACATGGCACATGTGATTCGACTGCAGCGAGACCTTATCAAAGAGTACGCTTCCTCGCCCCCGGAGTCCATGTCGGGGGAGGACAAACAGTTGTACTCCACTCGCATGGCCACTCTTAGGCCTATATCCAACACCTCTATGCGGCTTTTATCCCATGCTACAGAGGGCGCCGCTAGAGCCAGCGGAGCAGGCCTAGTTATGAGGCACCAGGCCTGGCTCCGACATTGTGATTTCACGGAACCCTTCAAGGCGTCCTTTGTGAATGCCCCCTTCGATGGTTCTGCCCTATTTGGCAAGACAGTTTGCGAGACTTTGGTCCAGAGCGTTGTCTGCCGTCTGAGTCTGCTTCTCTGCTCCCCAGAGGTCCTTCTCCAAGAACCAAAAGGGACAGAAGAAGATATGGTTCCGAAAGTCGCAACAATCCCAGTCCGCTCCGGACTCCCAGTCCTTCCGCGGCAGAGGAGGACAGGGTGGACACCGCCCTAGAGGCCAAGGGAGCCCGAAGAACTTTGGGTCCAGAGAAGCCTTCTCTGATCGGCCCACGCAGCACCCCTGAGGGGTTGCCCGACTGCTCCACTCTGGAGGCAGTCAGAGGGCGTTTCTCGAAGCACCTAGCAGCTTGGGAGTCCATTACAACAGACCGCTGGGTGCTTCGTATCATATCCAGAGGATACAGAATTCCCTTTTCCTACATTCCCGACACCTCCGGACACCTCCCCGATGTTCCACCCAATCAGGGGGAGGCAGCAGCTGCGGAAATTCGGCTGCTTTTAGAAAAAGGAGCCATCCAGCATGTCCCCCCAGGCCAGTCTGGATCAGGTTACTACTCCAGGTTCTTTTTGGTGCCAAAAAAGACTGGGGACCCAAGGCCCATCCTCGATCTTTCCCTACTAAATCTGTCAGTAACCAAAGAAAAGTTCCAGATGGTCACTCTTCAATCTATTTTCCCCCTTTTGCGGGAGAACGACTGGATGTGCTCCATAGACCTCAAGGACGCGTACTACCACATATTGATGGACGAACGGTCCAGGAGGTTTCTCCGCTTCTGGCTAGGAGCCAGTCATTATCATTTCAGGGTCCTCCCCTTTGGTCTCACCTCAGCCCCCAGGGTGTTCACCAAGGTATTAGCAGTGATAGCAGCCCACCTGAGACTCCAGGGAATGCAGGTCTTCCTGTACCTGGACGACTGGCTCCTCACCGCCCCGACAAGGTATCTACTATGCTTAGCCAGGGACTACTTTCTCAACCTTGCTTCGCAGCTAGGGATCACTGTAAACTCGGACAAGTCCTCTCTCACCCCGACTCAGGTGTTAGATTTTATCGGGGCCATACTGGACACCAACAGGCAACTAGTCTTATTGACTCCCGACCAGTTGCACACTGAGGGCACATGTGCGGGTCATCTTTCATTCTTCAAAACCTCCGGCGGGATTGGTTCTGAGGGCCCTGGGGTCCATGGCAGCCGCTATAAACCTTCTTCCCATGGCGCATCTGAACATGAGGATTTTACAGTGGACTCTCCAAGTCCAATGGTCCCTTCATCAATACCCCTTGAGTCACCCTATTTCTCTCAGCAGGGCCTGCAAGAGGGCTCTCGTTTGGCGTCTTCAATCGCTGGACCCCCAGACGGGATGCCCCTTTGCCACACACCCCCTCTCACCACGGTGACCACGGACGCGCCTCGTCTTGGGTGGGGGGGCATTATTCGAGCAAGATGGTCCAAGGCACTTGGAACGATTCGGAGACCTTGTTGCACATAAATGTTCTAGAGATGAGGGCAGTGCTGTTATCGTTGCAAGCACTTCAGAGCCTTCTGCCTGTAGGAACAATTGCAATCCAGACATTGGTATGGTATATCAACAAACAAGGGGGAACCAGGTCTTAACCACTCTGTCGAGAAGCCATGAGAGTGTGGGAATGGGCAATCTCCACCAACCGCTTTCTCATTGCAACGCACATTCTGGGACGGACCAACATCCTGGCGGACAGACTGAGTCGCACCATCCTTTGACCTTACGAGTGCTCCTTCAATCCTCGAGTAGTGAGTCGAATTTTTGCCATTTGGGGGCAGCTCTGTTGCGATCTTTTTGCATCTCCCTCAAACACGAAATGCAACAATTACGTCGCTCTCATTCCCCCTGCCGGGGAAGCCCCGAGGGATGCCTTGGTGCATGCTTGGCCACCTGGTCTTCTCTATGCCTACCCTCCTCTTCCCCTCATGCTGAAACTTCTTCAGAAAGCCAATCGGTTGGGGAATAGGATGATCCTCATTGCCCCATTCTGGCCTCGCCATGCTTGGTTCCCTTGCCTCTGGTCTCATCGAGTGAATCCGCCCTGGATTCTAGATTCCCTTTCGGATCTAATCTCCCACCCCCAGGGGCTCCCACTTCCCGACCTGGCCAGCCTCATGCTAGTGGCTTGGCTGCTCTAGTTCCACTTCTAGCTAGGACTCCCGGGATCTCTTCTCCAGTTAAAACTATCCTAGTAGCAGCGCACAAGCCCTCTACTAGGCAGGTCTATGGTAGTAAATGGAAGCGTTTCTCTATCTGGGCAGAACGCCATAATTTGGACCCTTTTACAGCCCCCTTGCTTGCGGTGCTGGACTTTCTTTCAGGTCTTTTTAATGGCGGAGCTAGCCCTTCTACGGTTAAGGTTCAGTTAGCAGCTATCTCTCATTACCACATAGGTACTGAAATGGGTCATTTGATTACTACAAAATTGTGCAAAACGTTCCTAAAGGGCACCTTTCTTCTTAGACCTCCAATAAAGGAAGCGGTACCTCCATGGGATTTGACCTTGGTATTACAAGCCCTGACAGCCCCTCCCTTCGAACCGACGTCTTCAGTAGACCTCAAATATCTGTCTTGGAAAACAGCCTTTCTTTTGGCTATTACTTCAGCCAGGAGAGTATCCGAATTGAAAGCTCTTTCTGTGAAATCCCCATACTTAGCCTTTCACAAGGATAGGGTTTACCTCAGGACCAATCCCTCCTTCCTCCCGAAGGTAGTTTCTGAATCTAATATTAACCAATCTATCAGTTTGCCGGTCTTCTTTCCTAACTACCAGAACAAAGGGGAGTACAGACTACATTCTTTGGACGTGCACAGACAACTTAGATTTTACATTCATAGGACATCTGGTCATAGACAATCCGACCAGTTGTTCGTCTCCTTTGCCAAATTTAATCTAGGTAAACCAGTCTCAAAAGTTTCCTTATCGAGATGGATTTCACAGTGTATCATTACAGCGTATCAAAATTCTGGCAGGCCAGCATCTCAAGGAGTTTGTGCCCATTCAACTAGGGCTGTGGCTACATCTGCCACCTTTAAATCCAGGGTTTCCTTGGATGATATCTGTTCAGCAGCCACTTGGGCCTCATCTCATACCTTCATCAATCATTATAAATTGGACATTTACCTCCAGAGGGAGAACTTCGTTTGGCTCCGCAGTACTCCGGAATATCCTTCCATGAAGGCAGCCCAAGGTTTAAGTAGCTGGGGACTCTGTCCCACAGGTTGCAGACCAAATGAAGTTAACTACTTCAGATTAGGAAGTTATGTACTCAGCAGGAAACGAATCGGAACCAACGTTTCTTCAGTAATCCAATTTTATTCGAGTAGAACCAGTAACAAAAAATATTCAATAGAGCAAATAAAAAAAATTGTTGCAGTTCTGTTCTTAGTCAAACACATAAAACCACAAACGACTAACTCCAATAGATCAAGCGCTTTCGCCCGGGCTCTCCCGGGCTTTTTCAAGATAATTTGACTAAGCAACCTATATGCTTATATACCTCTTGGTTGATTAGTTAATTATGTAATCATTTTATTAAGACTTGTTTCAATATTTTTATGCTTAGTTATATTCCTGATACCTCTATTAACATTACCAATACTATAATTGACTTAAAATTATTTATGAGACAACTAAACTTAAATATTCATTTTGGTAATATGCAAAATGCACAGCAAAGACTTTGTAGAAAAAGCACATTTAATCCTCCATTGCATCCATCACTGAAGATATATGAAGAATTAGTGTAGAATGAGTTCAGAAAGCTAAATAGACAAAGCAAATTTAAAGAATCTAGTAATTTCCCAGATGAATGTAATAAGCTGCTAACTTTCTTAAAAAAAGAGAAAATAAGGGTGATGAAAACGGATAAAGGGGGTGGGGTAGTACTTATGTACCAACAAGTTTACGAAACTTATATTCATAACATGTTACATGATACAGAAAAGTATACACAAATTTCTATTAATGAAAGGAACATAGCTTATAGTAAAATTAAATAATATTTAGATCATCATCTTTTACAAGGGGCAATAAATGAACAGCTCTTTAATTACCTCTTTGTACAGAAACCACTAACCCCCATAATCTTTGGAATACCAAAAGTCCACAAAGGCCTACAACCTTTAAAATTTAGGCCGATAGTAGCGGGAAATAAGGGCATTACTGAGCCATTAGGCAAATACATCGACAGTATGACCAAAAAATATATAACATCATTAGAATGTATTTGCAAAGATTCTTGGGAATTTTTAAAAGGAATAAAAAAAGAATTTTTTGCAGAAACAGAGTTTATGATTACTATTGATATTATTGACTTATTTCCAAGTATCCCGCACGAAATAGGACTTGAATGGTTTAATGAGATGTTAGTTAAGCTTACAAGTTTTAGTGGTGACATTATTAAGTTATTAGTAGAATTTATGGGAATTATTTTAAACAACAATTTTATAATTTTTAACGGAGAACTTTTTAAACAAAACAAGGGTGTGGCCATGGGTACACCGTGTGCATCAGCATATGCAAATTTAGTCCTACATCATTGGGAATTAAAACACATCTTTGTATCAAATTGGGCCAAATATATTGTCCACTACAAAAGATTTTTGGATGATATATGCATTTTATGGAGAGGTACTTACCATGATTTTATAAGTTTTATAGATTACATTAATGGATCTACCAACTTTTTAAAATTTACCTATGAAATCAACCCTAATCAACTACATTATTTGGATATTAATTTAATGAAAAACAATGAAACTAATACCTTTGAATCTAGTATCTATAGAAAGAGTACTTATTCAAACATGTTTTGACACTTTGATAGTAGCCACCCCTTTTTCCAAAAAAAGAGTATCCTTAAAGGTCAATTAATTAGAGCATCAAGAATTTGTAATACAGACAACTTATTTCAAGTTGAAATAGAATATTTAAAGAGTCTTTTTCTAGAGAAAAATTATCCTTTAAGTTTGATTAATGTTTTAATTAATGAAATTTCAATGAAAAGAAATGAAAAGTATACCCCACTGTTAGGTAATGAACGAATGAACAATACAAATGACATTGATAACAACGAAGAATATAAAAAACAAGCATTTGCATATACCTTTAATAGTGACAGTAAAGAAATAGAAACTATTATTACAAAATATTGGCCGGTATTGTCAAATAACTTAGAGATTAACAAAATGATTCCAAAACTACCAAATTTTATAAGGAAGAGAAACAACAACCTTAAAAATCTCTTTGAAAAAGAAATAAATAGCTTAAACAACACAAAATTAATGAGAGGTACTTACAAATGTGGAACCTGCAAGCAATGTGCTTTTATGCTTGATGACGTAGGATTAC
Organism: Protopterus annectens; assembly: GCF_019279795.1. Classification (NCBI taxonomy): domain Eukaryota; kingdom Metazoa; phylum Chordata; order Ceratodontiformes; family Protopteridae; genus Protopterus; species Protopterus annectens. The sequence continues at coordinate 793,750,859 of NC_056748.1, read as the reverse complement.
ATTTAAAATCAAGAAGTATGGGATTATATGCCTTAGGACATTACAATTGTAATTCAAAGGGCATAATATACTTAGGAATATGTCAGCATTGTTTATCTTTTTACGTAGGAAAAACGGAACGAACGTTAAAAAGAAGAGTATATGAACATTCCTACGAAATAAAAACAAAAAAAGAAACCAATGCATTTTTCAAACATTCTTTAATATGCAAAGAAATGAATTTAAAATTTCTAGTGCTTGAACAGGTAAAAAATGATATCAGAGGGGGAGACTGGGAAACATCACTGGAATATAGGGAATTAGTATGGCAAATTAAACGCTGCAAAAGCACCAGGGTTGAATGAGCATGTTAGTATAAGTAGTGTATTGAAACAAAGAAGGGCAAAATTATAATAAAGCAATAATGAATTAGAAATTTAAATATAGATACTAGAGAAAGTAAGTTTTAAAATAATTTTACAATTCTTAAAAATTTTTGCTTGTTTTTATATATATGTAATAATTAAATATTGAATAACTAATTATTTATTTTTAAAAATAATAAGTTATTTATTTATTTATTCATTCAATAATTGATTATTTAATGGTCTAGTTATATAGTAATAAACAATAGAAATAAATATTACTAATTTTATAAATTTTATATTTTTAGAGTATTTATATATATTTATGATTATAAATTAACATTTTTAAAAACACATATATATTTCTTTCAGGTAAAAAATACGAAAATTAACAACAATAATAGCATTAATGTAATCTTAATAAATAACAAAAAATCGTAGTACACATCCATAAAATGCCTATGTATCAGCGACCAAACCATTAAAACCAAATGTCAAGAGACGACAAAATATCACTAAATATCAAATCCTTATAAGGACGACTTTCCACCTAAATGCAATGAGCATAACATAAAAGAAGAGATGAATTTAATTTTATTGTAGAAAAGCAATTCGTTTGAAAAACAACACATACATGAATATAAATAGTTCGGATAAACAAAGCATTCCACAATAAGTGGTGGGAACCAAAGAACACAAAAACACGTTACATAAAGGACATTTTTTAATAATTTTTTAATAATTCTTCAATTCTTTAATATTTTAAACATTTTTTATTCCTATGAAGGGAATATAACTTTAAGCATAAAAATATTGAAACAAGTCTTAATAAAATGATTACATAATTAACTAATCAACCAAGAGGTATATAAGCATATAGGTTGCTTAGTCAAATTATCTTGAAAAAGCCCGGGAGAGCCCGGGCGAAAGCGCTTGATCTATTGGAGTTAGTCGTTTGTGGTTTTATGTGTTTGACTAAGAACAGAACTGCAACATTTGTTTTTATTTGCTCTATTGAATATTTTTTGTTACTGGTTCTACTCGAATAAAATTGGATTACTGAAGAAACGTTGGTTCCGATTCGTTTCCTGCTGTGGTTTTCGCTACAAACCTTGAGGTTGTCCTGCATTGTTTCTCGTTGCTTATAAGTTATGTACTCACCATAACGTTCCATCTGAGTAGGTAAACTTCATTTGTCTGCAACCGTCCCGTCCCCCTCTGTCCCCCTGACCTTCAGATGTGTTTCATGTCATATAGTGATGTACCAATTCTGATAATGTAGTTAGTTATCCACTATAGTGCTTGGGGGAAACTTGATCTGAGGTCAGTCAGAGTTGGCAGGGGATTATGGGTAAGGGGAGGAGCTAGGAGCTCAGATCTAAGCTTTGTAAAGTTGCCAGCTCGGATCAGTATCCCACAGGTTGCAGACAAATGAAGTTTACCTACTCAGATGGAACGTTATGGTGAGTACATAACTTCTTATTTGAGCTCAGGAGAAAGACATCAACCCCTTTTCAGTGCTACTCCCTAAGGTTCTCGAGTTTTTGGCTACTGTTTGTAATGAAGGGGCTAGTTCTCTAACAGTTTAAGTACAATTGGCTGCTATTTCAGATTTTCATATTGGAGATGACAATTCTTCCTTAGCTTCATCACAACTGTGTAAGGCTTTTATTACAGGAACCTTTTTACTAAACCCTCCCCCCCTTCAAGATCCTGCACAAACCTTAACTCTATCACCATTTGAACCAGCTGCTAAATCTGACCTAAAGTTTTTAACCTGGAAGTCAATATTTTTGATAGCTATTGCAACAGCTAGAAGAGTTTCAGAATTGCAGGCCTTATCCTGTAAATCTCCTTGTTTGGGTTTCCATAAAGATAAGAGTAATCTCAATGAGCCAACCCATCCTTTCTTCCTAAGGTGGTGTCAGGATCCAGCATAAATCAGTCCATCAACTTCCCACTTTTCTTCTACAGTTATGCCAACAAAGGGGGAATACATTTTGCATTTATTAGACTTTCATAGATGATTACATTTCTTTCTGTGTAGAACTGATAAATTCAGAAAATCAGATCAGTTATTTATCTCTTTTTTTCACATTTGAGATTGAGTAAACTTGTTACCAGAATAACGTTACCCAAGTGGTTAACTGGTTGCATTTCTTTTGTATATAATAAGTTGGGTTTGTCCTTACCAAAACCTTTGAGAGCTCATTCAGCATGATCCATGGCAACCTCTTCAGTATTTCTATCTAGATTTTCCATGGAAATGCATCCACTTGGCCTAATCCTCATACTTCTTTTACTTTATTGCAAAGTCGATCTGGTCTCTAGGGAAAGAGCAGACTTTGGCTGTACAGCACTCAGGAATATCCTTTCTTCGAGTCCACCTGGGGTTTCAGGTAGCTTAGAGAGACTGTCCCACATGTTGAGGAGTGAATAAAAATTGACAACATCAGATAAAGAAGAAATGTGCTCACCATAATGTTCCATCTGTGTTGTCTATTTTTCAACTCTCCTCCCTCCATCCCCCCTACCTTTTCTGTTTTTTGACTTCTGGAAGAGAGAGGAAACCGGAGGACTCAGTGTTTCTCTTTTTGAGCTCAAGATAGTGGTTTCTCTTTTATATAAAGTTCTTTAGAAATGGCAAACGATATCTGAGGTATGGAAGGGGACCGTAGCGTTATGGGTAGGGGAGGAGCTCGAGAGTTTGTTGTAGTCCACGAGCTGTAAAAAGCATCCAAGTCGGATCAGAGGATCGAATCCGAACCCACATATTGAAGAATGAAAATGGACAACACATATAGAATGTTATGGTGAGTATATAACTTTTTAAGATCCTGCAAGGCTTTGCCTTTCTCTTGAAGGGACTAAAACATGGCCAGCATCAGCAGTCTCAAAATGAAGTTTATTTTCCAAAGGAGCATCCAACAACTTTGCGTTAATGCCCTCAGGCAGAAACTAGACAAAGCCAAGAATAATACCTCATGACAGACCCAAATGCCACATCTTTGGAAGACGCTTAAGCAGCATCATAGTTTACACTTAATAGTGAGCCACTTGAGAAGCAGAGCCTAAAATAGATGAGGCAGAGGATTTACCTTTACAATCAGAGAGGTCCGAATGATATTTAAATACAAATTGACAATCCTTTAGAACCTTATAGAACCAATCAGGTTTAGTAGGAGGCTGAGAATCAAGAAAATTAGAAACAACAGTGAAAGTGCTTAACAAGGCAGCCAGCACAGGGAGGGATTGCCACTGTGTTAGGAGTATTCACTTGAAGCAACTCATAGTATCATCTCTGAATATTAGACAGTTGAGGAGAATTCCACTGTAAGTATCCCATCATCCTAGCAACAGTCTCCAAAGGACAATTCCTCAAAAGGAGACTTTGGGTTAACAGACTTCCTCTCATCAGAATTGTAATGCAAAAGCCTTATCTTCATCCAAGGAATCTGGTTCCCTCATCCATTTCAAAGGGGTAGAGGTCAAAGGAGGAGCAGGCACTGAAACCTCTTGAGACTTTAGGGCCATCACGGCAGAAAACAACCCCTGAATAAACTCTTGCCATTCCCTTTGAAGGTCATTAGAAAGGACTGAAACATGCTTTGTTTTTTTGCTTTTTTTGGAAGTGACATAATCCCTAAAAATACTAGAGGTTCTGACCCTCGATTCGATAAGAGAACCCATGACCTCCTGCCTGACCAATTTCTATGAATCAATGTAGGCTCCTCCAAGACAATCAACCCCAGTTCCCCCTTGAAGTTTGTAGCAGACACCTGCAAAGCCCTAGAAAAGATGCAAAAAGATGGATCCTCGGTAGCCTGAGACAGGGTCATGGCAAAGGAATCTGATGTAGACGCTGAATGACCCACAGAGCTATTACCTGCTTCTAGAAGGGATGTCCAGTCAAGTCTGGACAGCTAAAGAATCCTTCCAAGACTTCCAGGCCTTCTTACTTAGCAGGAGTATCTCAGGGTTAAAGGATTCTGCTATAGTACCCCGAGCTAACTGGTTAAGCTATTTGTTATCAAGGTAAATGGCCAGGGATGATGAACTGCATCTGAGTATCTTGGACACAAATGTCTTACAGAGAATAGTACAAGTATGGTTGTGGGAAGCACCCAAACAAAAAAGACCCTATTCGTGACATCTGCCTCTCACATTGATATTTTCCTTTCTTGGATGACTTGAACTCTAAGTAGCAAAACAAAACAGAAGACAAAAAAACAACCCTAAGGGGCACTTTTCTGGTGGCTAGATATTCAGCGCAGCAACAAGACGTTCGAATTGCTTAGCAATAATGGTGTTCAGACTGGCAACAAAGAAGTTTTGGGTAGTTGCACCCATACATCCTTTTTACGCACTAAGTTCTGTGCGGGAAGCATGCGTGTGACATACAGCACAAATAAGATCATTAGGCTTTTATACTGGCCAGGTGTTGGGCTGCCCTGGGTGGGAGAACCTTATGTTTAGAATACTGCAACAGTGTTGGAGAAGAATATTTTTATCATATCTTCCTTGTTTCCATTCCGATAAGTTTTTTAACAACATTCCCATTATCCCTATGTAGACTTAAATTGAACCCATGCCTTTGATTCAAACAACTGTCTTAGGAGCATGAGGCAGTCTTAACCAGCATTGCTAGATTTTTTCAGTTCCTCTCTCCACTTCAGCTATTTTATTAGTTCATACTGTGCTACAGTCTGTTAACTGTCCTTAAAAATCTTCGTTCCAGTTCAAATGGACATTAAAATGTGATCATAATAGGCTATAGCTCATCTTTTTATCACAAATTCTTGTGTTATCAGTAGTATCAAGTTCTTTTTCCACTTTCAGACATGGAAACAAAAATGTCTCAGAAATAGGAGGAGAGAAATTACGAAACTTGAGAGCTAAGAATTATCAATGGAGGCTATGAAAAGAGAAAATTGCTAATTCTCAGATAACCACCATATATAAGCACATACAGTTTTCTCACTACCTTTGGGAATGCCAAAAACAATCCTTTGTGACACGTCAGTATGTATTTGGTGATATCATTAGATCATAGTTGCAGTACCATAAAGCTGTACTGGATAAATCCTGCCAAGGATATCTGATATTTGGCCAGTGTACAAAAGCTTTTAGTTGTCTTCCTCGAGCATCATATGTCCATTGAATCATGATCACATGCTGGATTAAAAGTGGATCCATTGGCTCCAAAATTCAGAATTTACTTGCCACTGAAACATTCATTCACCTGTTTTATCTGTACTACAGTGTTGGTGGTTGGCTTTTATCTCAGCTTTTGGGTATTTAAGTACCTGTTTGAGGAACTATCTGATGTATAAAACATTTTTTTGTTACTGAAAATTATTGTATACTGTTAATCACTGCTGCAGAAGCTTTTTGGGTTTATGGGTTGTATCCTGTCTAGGATGTTTCAACTAGCCAGCTTCACAGAGCTCAAGCTCCCTCTCACACCTTCACTCTAACTGTTGTTTGCTCAGCCCAGAGGGAGCTCAACAGAATGAAGAAATCTTCAGTACTTTCTTGATATCTCATGAGGAAGCAGCTCCAACAAGGATCTACAGGAAGCAGTATTGAGCCATAAGCTTCTTTTCTGGCATACAGGGCCCGACAGAGAAGCTTTTCCACACTAAATTTATTGCCCTTTTAAGAAAATATTTATTTTGTGACTAAAAGTAATAATTCCCCTTTAAGAAACCGAGTAATTACCACAATATTGGAAGTTTCTTGTCGGGGACTGCTATTTTTCATTAAGGGCTTATTTTGTGATATATCCTCCTCAGAGATCAGACCATTATCTACTTCTGGCTGTGCAAGCTTTTCACTCCCTTTTCCTTCTTGGCTCCCTCAAGGTCTTCACAAACCAATGTGTTGTATGGTAACAAGGGGGGGGACTGGGTATAAGGTCTTACCTCCTTTGCAGATTAGCTCTTCAGATATGGCATCTAGCCATCGGGTATCAAGTGACTCTTCAGGCACTTTATATTCCTTCAGCGCACAGTCTAGTGGTAGACGGAGCAGGTCCAGAACTCAGTCTCTCAAAATGCTTCACAGAGATGCGATTCTGGACATAGTCCATCAGTGAGGTATTCCTCAGGTAGATCTTTTTGCCTGCATTCTGAACAGACAGCTATCTCTATTCTGTTTGAGAGTAACAAGTCTTTTGACTTGGAAGGTGAATGTCCTGCCTTTCCCTTGAAAGGGATAGCCTCTGTATGCCTTTGCTCCCTCTCCTCTGCTGCCTTGAGTTCTGCACTAGATCAGACAGGACTCTCCCAAAGTCTTGCTGGTGACTCTCTTGGTCCAGAAAGCACTGTTTCCCCCTTTATCACCTGGCAAAGGGCAACCACCACAAGCAACCTCACTGGGTGGGTCTCTTCACACATACAGGGGATCTCTTATCTATCATCACCTGTCCACTGTTCATATAATACTGTGGGTGACAGGATTTTGATCCATTTTAGGCACCTCTTTTCTAATGACCAGCTTCTGGCTCTGCAGGAGGGAGGAAACCCAATACCAGAAAATCATACATGTCTAAATGGAGAAGAATTTCTGTTTGGTGCCTCTCTCGCCAACCGTCTCCTCCAGGACTTCTAAAGCTATTTCCTTTTGTTGTTCTTTTCATGGTAAACGTCTTTATCGGTAAAGACTCATTCTACTAGGGTGGTTGTCTCATCTGGTGCCTTTTTCAAGGGTTTTAACACCAACTCCATCCTTGAAGCTGCTGTTTCGACTACTGTTTTTACCTTTACTAAGCATTATACATTGGATGTTGCTTCCAGGGCTTGGACAGGTTTTGCCAGGGCTGTCTTGCATGGATTTGTAGAGTTTTTTTCTGTGCCTTCCTCCTCCCAGTCTTCCTCTTTGTACTCTACCTTCTGTGAAGAATACTGCAACAGTGATAAGAAATGACATAGTATAGTTGTGTAAAATCTTACCATAATAGTAGATGCTCTTCTCTTCACTATTGCAGTATTTGGTCCCTCCCTACTTCCCCCACCCTCTGGTGTAGCTCTTCCCCCTGTGTTTTGTTTCCCTCCTGGTCAAGGGGATCTTGCTTCCTTTTCTTTCTGATTTTTCTCTTCGGGATGTGCATGTTCTCCTTTGTCCCGGGGGGGGGTGTGTTTTGTTCATCCTGGGGCAATTCAGTTCTGAGTACTTGCTTCCATACATCCCCTTTAATGCCCCACTTCTTACATAGGAAGCATACATGTGATGTATGGTGTATATAAGACCTAAAGGCTTTGGTATACTAGCCATATGTTGGTCTGTCGTTGGCAGGAGATCCCTTCTGTGAAGAATTCTGTAACATTGAAGTGAAGACATCTACTGTTATAAGATTTTGCACAACTGTACTTTCTGAAATTTTTAATTCTGCGGTTAAGGAATTTTTGTTTGGCCCTTCTACTCTCTGGTCATCAAGCAAGTTGATGAAAGAGAAAATTTAATTTATTAATGTCTAAGATTTTTCAAAACCCTGTTTACAAATCTCCCAAGTTTTCTTTTCCTTTTAAAAAACAAATCATGCAGTCCCTGTTGATGTAAAGCAAATGTAGCAAAAAGAAATGACAGAAGGAGAAAAAGAAAAAGCAAGGATCTTTTCCAAAAAAAAAAAAAAACAAAAAGGAAAGTCTGTTACCTTAGAATAACTAAACCAGTAATGTGAAGTTGTTCAATCTCACCGTTCATTCTTCACTGATGGGTTTGGAGCCGATCCTCTGCTCCGACACGGCCGACTAGCAAGCTCAAAGTTTTCCAGTAGTTCGAGACCCAACCCCTTATCCCACAATGCACTGCTGGAATTACGTCATATCTAGTTTGCCACGGCACGGATCTCTTGGTTTCCAGCATTGCACAAGACTATTGTGGGAGTTTTCAACTTTCTATTTGAATTTTATATCTTCTACTGTTTTAATTATATAGTATTATCTAGTAAGCAGTTTTTTCTGTTTTTCCCCATTTTCCCAGTAAAAATCTACTGATTGCCTTTGGCCTTTTCTTACAGCCTGTTAGATTAGAGTTGCCCTTTTGGGCTTTTTGATATTGGATTGCTATTGTTACTAGTTGCCTTTTTGGGCTGCTTGTACTGTTTGTAGTTTATTAGATAATCCTCTCTAACTTTAACTATCTTAAATAGTGTGGTTTTCTGTTTTGATCTTGTGAATTGCAGTTAGTGCTATGTCTGAAGAAAAGGAAAAGCATCCAAAGTCTGGGATTAAAAAATGCCCAGATTGCAGACATAAGATGTCCATTACGGATGCCCATGTGCAGTGTGTGTACTGTTTGGGTGAGGTGCACCTGCAGGAGTCATGTAGTATCTGCCACTCCTTTTCTACTTGAGTGTTTGCAGAATGGAAGAGTAAGTTAATTGATAGGGGCATTATCAAACACCCCTTTTCAGAGGCATTGTCTGACCAGGATGGGGCCAGGAAATCGTCCAAATCTTCCTCAGAATCCAGGACAAAGAAAGGAAAAAAGTTGTTAAGTGTTGTGACTTAGGCCCCACTGACTTCGGAGCCAACAGTCTGTTCTTTTCGGACCCGGGACACTGTTCTGGAACCAGTTGCCGAAAAACCTCCCTCTCTACTGCTCCAGTCTGCTCCATCTATTCACTCCTCCAGGTCTTCTGTTAGCCTGTCCGATCTGGATATGGACTGGCTGGTTCAGAAACTCTTAAAGGCACCAGGCCTAGCTAAATTGCGGTCTGCTCATACCCAACCGTCTGAGTCGAAGACCATTACTCTTGAATTGTCTGCTCCTCCGAGCCATACCGGACCTTCAGAGCCAGAAGAGGCCAACCTGATGATTGTGGATCCTTTGGAGCCGACGCCTGCTCCAGTGTCGTTTGCTCCATCTGCCCAGACGTCCTCGGCGCCGTCTGAGGACTCTAGGATCTGACACTCTCTGGTTGGGTCTGGGGAGGATAGTCGCATCGACTTGCCAGTGCCGACTCTTCCTCGTGGGGCTTCGGCTCGGGCGATCACGGCTCCTCCTGATCCGTCGACCTCCTCATCGGAGCTGTGGTGCATTCAAAGCCATGAGGCGAGCGTCTCCTAAGACTTCCTCATCTCAAGGTGTGGCCTCTTCCTCCCCTAAAGTGCCTGTGTCAGTTTGTTTCCTCTGGTCATCCCAAGCGTAGAGACCCAGAGCCTCAGGTAGCTCCACAGGGGCGCTCCCTGGTCTTCTGAGACCTCAAGTTCCCCCGGAAGAAGTCCCCAAGAAGAGATTATGCAAGAGGAGGCATTTGGACTCCCCACAGGAGTCTCTAACATCAGACACCGACTTGGATGAATCAGAAGGGTCCCCTAGATCCCCCTCAGAGGACATTTCCTTTTCTGAGATTCTTGAAATTCTTAGGCAGAGGGGTGACTGGCAGTCCAGGAGCCCTACTGAGGACGAGTCTGTTCTCTTGAAGGTGTTCAGGTCTCAACCTTCCACCTCTTGGGTGTCTCTGCCCTACGATGAGATTATGGATCTGGTCTCTCGTAGGGTGTGGGAGTCACCAGAATCTATGGAACCTGTCCCTAGGAGGTCTAATAATTTTATTTCTGCCCCCGTAGATGAGTCCTTTTTGACCAAGGGGAGGAGTACCTGTTGATGCCATGGTGGTGGCGGCAGCCACCAAAAAGGAAATGTCTGAGACTTCCTCGTCTATCCGTTCTAACAGAGAATCTAGGATCATGGATAAATATGGGAAACGCATGTTTAGTTCAGCGACTTTCTCACTCAGATCACTGAACTACTTGACTCATTTTACCAGACTGCAGAGAGATCTCCTTAAGGAATTGGAAGATACTCTTCAGGGTGCCATAGCTATGGCTGTATCCGACAAAGTTGCTACCCAGCTTGCTACCCTTAATTCGATAGCTATCCATGCATCTCATATCTTGCGCAGCTGATGGTTCGAGTAGAGCTACAGGTACAGGAATTGCTCTTCGTAGGCATGCCTGGATGCGAGACTGTTCCTTCGTGGAATCCTTCAAATCTTCCTTTACGAATACCCCGTTTGACAGCTCATCCTTGTTTGGGCCAAAGGTGAAAGAGACTTTGACCAGGTGTGAACAAGAAGGAAAGACACTGCCGGAGTCCGTTTTTCCACACCCACTCGACCCTTTCCTTTCGAGGAAAGATGTGGTTCCGGAAAGCCCAAGGAGCCTTTCAAGACACACATGGAGAGCCCCTCCTTCGGAGGCAGAGAAGGAGGTTACAATGGAAGATGCGCCCTCGTGGCAAAGGGGTCTGCAACACCAGGGTGACAGAGATCACTTCGCTGATCAGTCCTACCCGTGCTCCTGAAGGGAGGCCCAGCTGTCCTACTCTGGAGACAGTCGGGGGTCACTTGTCATTGTACCCAGAAGCCTGGCTAGATATAACAAACAGCTGGGTACAAAGCATCATTTCCAGAGGGTATTTCATACTGTTCTCCACCCAGCCCCTTCTCCTCAAAAAAAAAAAAAAAAAAAAAATCCCGGACGTTCCACCCAGTCACAGGGAACAAGCAACAATAGAGGTACGCCGATTGCTAGAAAAAAGTCATCCAACCAGTCCCGGCAGACCAAACAGGATTCGGAACTTACTCGAGATTCTTTTTGGTTCCAAAGAAAACAGAGGATTGGAGACCCATTTTGGATCTCAGCAGACTCGACCAATTTGTGTGGAAAGAGAAGTTCCGAATGGTCACGCTTCAGTCCATACTTTCCTTTTTATGGAAAGACAATTGCATGTTCTTCCACGCTTCAGTCCATACTTCCCTTATTAGGGAAAGACAATTGCATGTGCTTGATCGATCTCAAGGATGCGTACTACCATATAAAGATGGCCAGACCATCCAGGGATCACCTGTGTTTCTGGCTGGGAGCCAGTCATTATCAATTCCGAGATCTGCCCTTTGGTCTCACTATAGCCCCCAGAGTGTTCACCAAGAGCATGGCAGTAGTCACGGCTCATCTGAGACATCTTGGATTCCAGGTGTTTCCATACTTGGACGATTGGCTCCTTACCTCCACCACCAGGCATCAACTTCAAGTGAGAGAGGGGCTACTCTGACACTCTGCAATCGGCTAGGCATTACAGTCAACTTTGAAAAGTCTGCCTTGTTGCCATCGCAGCATATCGTTTTTATAGGGACAGAATTAGACACGTCAACCACCACTCTTTGTCTTCCATCAGAAAGGGTTTGTATTCTTCGCCAACACATCATGTCCTTTGTATCAAAGAACAGAGCACCAGCTGTAGAGGTATTGAAAGTTGCTAGGATTGATGGCAGCAGCAATCTTGGCAATCCCGTTAGCAAGGATGCATATGAGGATCCTTCAATGGCTCCTATTCACGCAGTGGTCTTACCAAGAACTTCCAATTAATCCCAAAATCCTGATAACTAATTCCTGCAAGAAGGATCTTCAGTGGTGGTTGACGTCTCTTCATGTCACAATAGGGTGTCCCTTCATGCTACCCCCTCCAGTTGCCACTGTGATCACGGACGCTTCCCTGATTTGGGGGGGGGGGCTTTTTCAGGGAAAGACTGCCCAAGGCGCATGGGACAGATCAAGAATCACATCTGCATATCAATGTCCTGGAGATGAGAGCAGTACTTCTAGCGTTGCAATACTTTCAGGACTCTCTTCCTTTAGGGACAATTGCAATACAGACAGACATGTCAGTGGTCTGGTACCTGAACAAGCAAGGCGAGACCAAGCCTTACCCCCCTTTGCCGAGAAGCTCTGAGTATGGCAGTGTCATCCCAGCACTTTCTGTTAACGCACATCCCAGGCAAATCCAACATCATAGCGGACAGACTGAGCAGGGCAATTTTATTGTCCCATGAATGGTCCCTCAAACAAGAGATTGCGGACAGGATTTTCCGCAAATGGGGCCAGCCTTCCTGCGACCTGTTGGCCAGTCATATTAACAACAAATGCAGAATCTATTTTGCCCTGATTCCCATGCCAGGTCAGTCCCCGAGGTATGTTGTTGTCCACGATTGACCCCCGGGTCTCCTCTATGCATTTCTCCCAATTCCTCTGATACCCAGATTTTTACAGAAAGCAATCACTGGGGCAGACAATCATTCTTGTAGCCCTTTATTGGCCTCTGCAGATTTGGTTTCTGTTTCTTTACCATTACTTTCTGGAAGACTCATGGATCCTGAACCCAGTTCCGGACTTATTGACAACATTCGTCAGGGGATCTTCCATCCATCCTTACAGACACTGAAGCTAACCGCTTGGCTTCTCCAATTCCTCGCATAGCCAGGCTTTATAATCTTTCTCATGACACTAGTCAAATTTTGTTGGCTTCCCATAAGCCTTCCACTAGAAAATTGTATTGTAGTAAGTGGAAGAGATTTTCCATTTGGGCTTTCTCCCATAATATTGGCCCTTACCAAGCGCCATTATCTTGTATTTTGCAATTCTTGGCAGAAATTTTCAACAAAGGAGCAGCGGCTGCTCCGGTGCAGGTACAACTAGCTGCTATATCTAATTTCCATCTAGGGATCGATGGATTGAATATTATGGCTCACCAATTGTCTAAAGCTTTTCTAAAAGGTTCCTTTCACGTGAGGCCTCCAGTGAAGACTCCTTATTCTCCTTGGAATTTGAACTTTGTCATCTTGCATCATTCTTCCTCCCTTTGAGCCTGCATCATCTTGTGAGCTAAAATTTCTATCATGGAAAACTATCTTCCTAGTAGCCATCACTTCAGCCCTCAGAGTGTCCGAGCTCCAAGCCCTATCCATCAGGCCTCCTTATACGGTCTTTCATGCTGACCAGAGTATCTCTCATGACAAATCCATCCTTTTTGCCTAAAGTATGTTCAGAGATTAACATCAGTCAAGTCATTGAGTTGCCCATTTTCTTCCCTAATCACACCAACAAATTGGAATATATGTTGCACAAACTCAATGTTCACAGACAACTTAGATTTTATTTAGACAGAACAGAAGACATTAGGATTTCAGATTAGCTTTTTGTGTCTTTTTCTGATGCCAGGAAAGGTAAACCAGTCGCTAAAACAACTCTAAGTGGCTGTCGGATTTTATCACTTGCACCTATTCTTGTCATAACATGCCTTTGTCTAGTAAGGTGAAGGCTCATTCAACCAGAGCAGTTTCTACATCTTCAGCCTTTGGCAGAGGAGATCTAACCAAAACATTGTTGGATATCAAATTATTGTTAAGGAAAGTGAATCTGGAAATTGATTTCTAAAAATAATGTAAATAATAATCAAGGACTAGTACGGAAAGCTACTTACAATCCCCCCATGCATGCGCAATTGAGGAATCTGGAAAGAATTATGGAGAAGGAAATTAGAAATGCACAAAGTAAGATTAAATATAAGACAAATTTAAGTAAGAAGGAAAAGGAAATTTTAGATGAATTAAAATTTAATCTAAATGTTAGAGTAATGAAACCAGATAAGGGTGCAGGGATTGTAATAATGGATAATATACAGTATGAGGGGAAAATGAACCAAATCCTTAGGGATGAAACTAGGTATTCATGTGTTTCTAAGAATGAGGTAAACCTAGCTTACAATAAGATAGATATAGGACTTGAAGACATGTTACATGAAGGTGGTATTGATAAAAAAAAATGTACGAACATCTGAAGGTAGAGAAACCAAAATTCCTGCTATCTTCGGAATCCCCAAAATTCACAAAAATTCCGAAGATCCACCTTTTAGACCTATTGTATCTGCTGATGGATCTAAAACCTTACCTCTGGCAAAATACGTAGATACAAAGGTGAAACTTGTTTGGGTTAACAAAAAAGTTATATTGAAGGACTCCTGGGATTTGTTAGGGGAGTTAACTTCTGACCTATATTCTGAAAATTTACTATTTGTAACTATCGACATAGTTGATCTGTTTTCCTCTATACCTTATTTAACAGGAATGAACATGTTTGAAGAAATTGTTTTTAAAGACAGACCATTATCCCATAGAGAGAAAATAGCAAGTGTAGGCTTAATGGATATAGTCTTAAAAAATAACTTCTTGGTATTCAATGGGGAGTTTTTTCAACAAATCCAAGGAGTGGCCATGGGAGCAGCCTGTGGGCCCCACCTTTGCCAATTTGGTTTTGGCAAGGTGGGAGGAAACTTTCATTTTGAACTCAAAATGTAATTCCTGTTGGACCCTATATCGAAGATTTTTAGATGATATAGTTATTTTTTGGGTAGCTAGTAGTGAGAAATTTGAAGAATTTATGGGATATATTAATAAAACTACAGATTTTCTCAAATTTACTTACAAAACCTCATACGACACCCTGGAATATCTTGATTTGGAGATATACAAATTAGATAATAAGCTAGAAACTAGGATTCACAGAAAAGCTACTTTTTGTAATTATTTTCTTCACTACGAGTGCCCTCCCCTTACACTGTAAAAGAAACATAGTGAAGGGACAATTTGTAAGGGGGAGTTGTATGACTAGTTCTGATAGTGATTTTACAATAGAATGTAATTTATTGGAGAAAATGTTTATTGAAAGGGGTTACCCTAGTGAATTTGTTAAACATATTAGGGTAGTGGTAGAAAGTTGTAGAAAAAATAAATTTAAACCTATTAAGGGGGATAGAATTAATAATGAAAATTGTAATAATGGAATGAAAAAGAAAGAATTAAATTCTACCAACAACTGTCGACAGGTACTTATCTTAGAATATAATGCAATAAACAATAATATAAGAAGAGTTTTTCAAGAAGAATGGGACAGGTTTGTTGCCCTTACTGATTTGGAAGGTATTTCTAGACTACCTTCCAAGATAGTGTACAAAAATTCAAGTAGTATAAAGAACATTTTGGAAAATAAAAACAAAAAGATTAATTCCAAAGTGGGTAGAACAAGATTCAGTACACACAGATGTGGACAATGTAACCAATGTGGGTACATAATGAATACTGATGAAATTTACTTGGAGAGTAGAAAAAGGTAGATAAAAAGTACTGGGTACTACAATTGTGAATCAAAGGGGTTAGTATATTTAGCTGTTTGCCACAAATGTAATTCATTTTATGTGGGGAAAACAGAACGAACCCTAAAAAGAAGAATATATGAACATGTTTACGATATGTCTAAGGGTAAATAAACTAATGCCTTGTTTAAGCATTCCAAGGAATGTGCTGGTTGTAAGTTTTTCTTTATGGTCCTTGAACAAATTAAAAATGATATTAGGGGTGGCCCGTGGGAAGAAAAAATAGAGTAAAGAGAATTATGGTGGCAAGTAACCCTGGAATCAGGGAAAACTCCAGGGTTAAATGATTATATTTCTATCTTGCCACTTTTAAAATTAAGGGCTGCCAAACTTTGAAAAAAGGCTGACGTATGTAATAATACCTTCTGACAGAAGGTGGCAGTGTTTCTCTGAGTTTATGGCTTAGATGGAATTAAATAACCACTTCACACAATTTTTATTTATTATTTTTTTTCTTTATAATACTTAAATTAAAAACATTCATCTACTGTAAAATGAAACACAATGTTCTGACTTTATATTTTACATTATCTTGGTTTAATTGAAAAGTGGAATACAAATTTAGATGGTATGGATAGTAAAAGTTTTAATGTTCATGAGTTTATTTAAATAGACCCTGCCCGTTTGAAATGGGAAATTGAATTTCATTGGTTTTTATTTCCTAGGAATAGTATAAATATATTTAATAAGTTGAGAAGTATGTATCTGATGAAGTCTGAGTATTCTGGATGAAAACGCAAGTTGTTAACATAAGGCGTTCATGTTATCTTGATTGAAGTGTTTTTAATAAAGGAAAGTGTGTTTTAACTCCAATCAAATTTACCCATTTTTTTCGCTAGTTTGCACTCTTTTTTTATCTTTATTAGTGCTTTTGGGAGTGCTTTCTGCAATTTTTATTTATTTGAAGGCTCCATTCAACCAGAGCAGTTTCTACCTCTTCAGCCTTTCAAGCCATATTACCCTTGGACAGCATCTGTGCGGCAGCCACATGGTCTAAACCTCACACTTTTATAACTCATTACAAAGTGGATAAGGCCTCCAAGGGCAGGGCTTCATTTGTTTCTACGGTTCTGAAGAGTGTACTTCTGTGAGCCACCCAAGATTAGGGTGCTAGGGACGCTACACATCAGTGAAGAATGAACAGTGAGATTGAACAACTTCACATAAAGAAGTTATGTACTCACCATAACGTTCCATGCGAGTTCCATCTCGCATTCATTCTCACATCCCTCCCACCTTCCCCTCCTGGCTGGCAGTTGGCCTGGAGGCTGTCTTCATCCTGGTTTTTCAATGTGTCTTCATTCATAAGCAGAATCATTATTGTATTTCTATATGGTATGCAGCAAACAAGATATGAGGTAATTCCAGCAGTGCATTGTGGGATAATGGGTTGGGTCTCGAGCTACTGGAAAACTTTGAGATTTGCTAGTCGGCCGTGTCGGAGCAGAGGATCTGCTCCGAACCCATCAGTGAAGAATGAAGGCGAGATGGAACAACTCACATGGAATGTTATGGTGAGTACATAACTTATTTTTCTCTTTCCAAATCCCTCCCTTTCTCCTCCTACCACCTTTCAAAGACTGTCCCAGAAACTGTCTGTTAACATTTCCCTTTGGCAACAGAGTATTTCAGTCTCATGGGCACTACGAAGTGGTTCAGGAGGGGTATCTTTGGCATCAAGTACAAATATCTCCTTTCATAGGAATTCTTCCCCATCCTTCCAAACTGGAGTTTTTTCTTCAAGTTATTAATCACTTAGTCACCCTAGGACTCATAGAAACCATTTCCTTTAGATCAAAGGGCAAAGGCATCTCTTCCAGAATGTTTCTGGTACCAAAAAAAAAAACTTTCTTGGGGACTAATTCTGAATCTTTCCTTTCTCAATCTGTATGTGAAAGTAAAGTTCAAAATAGTAACATTGGATCTAAAAGATGGTTATCACATTCCAATACATACCATTCAACTGTCCAGATTTTTGCATGATATTTTGCTTTGTTAGTCTTAAAATTTGTTGCTTGTTGGCAAATCGAGGATGGAAGGAACTAAAGAAAGGTATTTGAGTTTGTCTTCATATTATGAAAATTCATGATATAAAAATATTTTATTTCATAATCTAAAGAGCAAAATTTAAAATCTGCCCCATTTGTGGGCATTTGTACCCCCAATATTTTTGACTTTGTCCAGATTTCTTGAGCTAACAGGTCGAGAGGTATGTTTCTATAGCCTCAGGATTCAAGAAATGTCTCAGATTCTGTGTGTGGGTGGCATTGTCAATTCCCTGCATTACCCTTTAGATCCTGTAAAACTCCAAGGGTGTTTACAAAGTGTCTAGCGCCAGTCATACCTCATTGCAGCCTATCTGACATTCACATACGGTGGATATAAAAAGTTTACACACCCCTGTTAAGATGCCAGGTTTTTGTGCTATAAAAAGAGACCACAATAAATAATTTCAAAACGTTTCCCACCTTTAATGTGACCTATAACCTGTAAAATTCAGTTGAAAAACAAATCTGTTAGGGGGAAAAATATAAAAAAATAAAAAAAGTACAATATTAATTATGAATAATCAGTTAAATAATCTGTTTAACTCTTGTAGGCTACACACTAAAGTGTGATAGCCATATCTGTGCATTTAAAGTTTTTTTTAATTGTATCTGCTTTATTTTCTGGGGAAAAAAACTTGTTTCCTGCCTTTCTGAACTAGTATAGTCCAGTTTTCAGGTTATTGCTGAATTCAGGGCTGTGTTAAAAGTTTCTGTGTTGCCCATACCTTACTTGGATAGAAGGAAGATGTTCTTCATTCCACATTGCTGCAGTCCTAACTATTGGGTAGTCCGCTGTCCAGTCGGCCCGAATACCAAAGTATATGGCTGACGTCGGTCAGGGCGCATTAGACTGACGTCAGTACGTCAGGGTACTAATGCGCATGACCGACGTCATATCCTCAGTCTTTTTTGCCGCATGGTCCGATGCAGAAGCAATTTTGCGAGTGCAGGTTGGCGTTCTGAAAGTTTCTGAAGTCAGAGTTTCAGACCGAATCAAAGTTGGCTAAGTACCCGTTGGGAATATTTTGGTTTTTCTTGCCTCAGTATTTAACCGGATGTCAGAAAAAGTGAATAACTGTATTTCTTGTGGGAAACAGATACCTCATAGGGATTACCATACTTTGTGTATACCTTGTTTAGGGCCTGAGCACGGCGTTGTTGGATGCCGCTCTTGTGCTAGATTTAACAAACGCACTATTAAGAGAAGGTTAGACTGTGCCAGGTTAGTGTTTGGGAAGCGTTGTAATTATAAAATGCCGTCGGATGCTCCGCGCCGCTTCGCTAAAAGCGCAAAGATAAAGCAGCAAAGCCTAGGGTGGAGGAACCGACAGTCCCAGGACGTCGGTTCTTTGGAAGGCTCAGTGGAGCCGGAGGTTTTGCCAGGTGTCTCTTTGGAGTCTCAGGAAGAGACTTTACTGTTACAGGATGTATCCTCTCAGGAAGTAGGCCAGGCTGAGGGGCTTCTCAGGTGGCTGTTCTTCCCTCTCTTCCTAAGGTGGTTAGAGCCTCTCCTTCAGTTTCCAAGGCTTCTTTGAGGGGCAGGCCAAGTTTAGCTTCTGTGGGGGTTTCTCCTAGTTCTTCAGGATCTTTGCCTAAGAAACATATGCTTAAAATGGCAGAGGATTTGATTACTATGATTAGGGGTTCTATGCCCCCTCCTGATAAGAGGCCTAGGGTGGAACCTGAGTTTGAGAGTTTTGAGCAATGCTCGGAGGCTTGAGTCTTGGCTGAAGACTTGCAGGAGTACCCTCCTTATTCTGATTCTGATGTGGATGATTCTACCCCTTCTGCTTCTCCTCCTGAGGATTTTTCATTTTCAGAGACTCTGCATTCCATGAGGGAGCATTTTAAATGGGAAGGTCAAGATTTCTCTGATTCCAGGAAAAGGCTTAGGGAATTCTTGATTTTACCCCAGCATAGGCCTTTAGCTATACCTCCTGTTTTGAATGTGGTGGAAGATGTGTTTGCAGAGGCTTCCTGAATCCTGATTCTTTGCCTCCTGCCCCAGTTAAACCGGATAGGTATTATAGGGTGCCTGAAGCTCATAAGTATCTTTTTAAGAGTCCTAGGGCAGACCCAGTAACTGTCTCTCAGGGGCCTAAAGGTGTGAAGGCCTCAGTTGTTAAAAATCCTGTCCCTCCTGATAAAGAGGCAAGGGCTTTGGATAGATGGGGAAAGAAAGTGTATACTTCTTCCACTTTAGCCATGAGAGCGTTGAATTGTCAGTTTCACATGTTAAAATATCAGAATTATCTTCTTTCACAGTTGAAATCTAAGGTGGATGCTCTGGCTGAAGGTATTGACTGTAAAGAGTTGCAGGATTTAGTTCATGTGTCTGAACAGGTAGGTAAACATTCCTTGCAGTGTGGTTTTGATGCTGTGCAGGCCTCCTCCAGGGTGGCTGCCACTGGTTCTGTTCTTCGTAGGCACGCCTGGCTGAGAGATCAGAATTTAGCTGAGCATGTTAAGACAAGGATTTTGGATGCTCCTTTACAGTCTGATGTGTTGTTTGGTTCGCCTGTGGAAGCAGTTTTGAAGAAAATGGAGGACAAGGCTAAGTCTATGCAAACTGTTAAAGATTTTTGCAGGTGCAGCCTCCAAGTTTAGTAGAAATTGGCCTACTAAGGGATGGACTTATCCTGCTTATGATTCCCAGTCTAGGGGTAGGTCTAGGCGTGGTAGGGGCAGAGCTCAGGGTTCTTTTAGGCCTAGGACAGGAGTTCCCCTGCTCAGACTTCTGGTGAGGGCAGGGGTCAGTCCTTTCGTAAGCAGACCCAATGACCTACCTTTTCAGCTGCCAGTACATTCTCGCCTGGCAGCACCTTTGGGAGGAAGGCTGTCTCTTTTCAAAGAAAATTGGGATTTAATTACCCAAGACAGATGGGTTCTGGATATTATTCACCACGGTTACAGGTTTTATTTCCATACCTTGCCTCCTTTCAAAGGCATGCCAGACATTCCTCCTCTTCAAAGGACAGAGGCTCACAAGCAAATTTCTCTGTTGCTCCAAATAGGGGCCATTCAGTCAGTTCCTGTGCCGGAAAGGGGCCTAGGATTTTATTCTCGCCTGTTCCTAGTACCAAAGAAGGGGAACACGTGGAGACCAATTCTGGATTTATCTATCCTCAACACTTATCTGGACATTCCCAAGTTCAAAATGTTGACGTTACAACAGCTTTTACCTCTGCTGGGCAAAGATCACTGGATGGTAACTTTAGATCTCAAGGAAGCTTACCTTCATGTGCCAATCAGACTAAGTTGCAGGAAGTATCTGCGTTTCGAGCTGGAAATTCTCATTATCAGTTCTCTGCATTGCCCTTTGGCTTATCTACTGCCCAGAGTATTCACAAAGGTTCTGGCTCCAGTGATAGCTTACTTCAGGCTAAAAGGAATCCAAATCTATCCTTACTTGGACGACTGCCTGATTCTGGCTCAAGAAAAGAAGATCTTCTACAGCATCTGGAATATGTCATAGCAGTGCTAAGATGCCTAGGGTATTCTGTGAACGAAATAAAGTCCAGTCTAGTACCCTCTCAAGACATGTGCTTTCTGGGTGTGAGACTGAATACAGCAGCCCAGATGGCCTTTTAACCCCGGACAAACAAAAGAATCTTTCCAGTTACTTCCATCATCTATCTCTTCAGTCCGGGCTGACTGCAAGGACAGTCCTTCAAGCCTTAGGGTTCATGGCATCTTGTATTCTGGTGCTTCCCAATGCCAAACTGCATATGAGGAAGCTACAATGGTATCTCAAAAATCTGTGGACACAGCACTGCCAGGATTTGGACACTGTCATTCAAATAATACCTTGCATTCAAAAGGAATTTTTGTGGTGGGCTCAGGAATGTCACCTAAACAAGGGACTCTCTGTGACCCGGCCAGAGGCAAGTCAGATTCTAACGACAGATGCCTCAGAGGTTGCTTGGGGAGTTCATCTAAATGGAAAGTGGATACAAGACAAGTGGCCTGCCAGACTACAGCATCTACATATCAACATGAAAGAGATGTTAGCAGTTCAGTTTGCATTAATTGCTTTCAAAGAGTTACTTCTTCCAGGACAGGTGTTGATTCTAACAGACAACACAACTGTCATGTGGTACATCAACAAACAAGGGGGAACACATTCTTACCCATTGTGCAGACAAGCAATGATTTTATGGGAGACTGCGCTCACTCTGCAACTAACTCTTCAGGCAAGGTTTCTGCCGGGAGCACAGAACTCCTTAGCAGATGTATTAAGCAGACAAATCATGGATCCCCACAGTGGAAACTGGATCTTCATGTATTTCAAAATTGACAGTGTCATGGGGAACTCCAGACATAGATCTGTTCGCTTCTCCACTAAACCACCAGCTGCCAAAGTTTTGCACAAGGGATTTCATCACACAGCTTGGAAAGTGGATGCTCTTTCTTTCAGTTGGAAAAATCTTCATGTGTATGCCTTTCCACCTCTGCCTCTTCTTCCAAAGGTGCTTCTAAAGGTCAGACAAGACAAGCCAAGGATGATTTTCATAGCTCCAGATTGGCCTCGGCAGCACTGGTACCCATTACTGAGGAGTCTGGTAAGGAAGCCTCCATGGCCTTTACCCTTGATTCCACACCTGTTGTCTCAGAGGGACGGTCATCTGCTCAATGTCAAGCTTCACTCTCTACATCTAACAGCCTGGCATATTCTGTTTTGAAAGACAGCAGGTCTCAGCTTCCTCAACAAGTTTTAAATGTGATTATGGAAGCCAGAAGACCTAGTACAAGGAAAGTGTACGCAGAAAAATGGAAGAGATTTTTGTTTTGGAGTGCAGCAAACAATTTGGAGATTACTGAGCCAAATTTGAGTGTGGCTCTTCAATATCTTACTGAGTTACTGGACAAAGGTTTGTCTTTCTCTTCCATTAAGATTCATGCTGCAGCAATTTCAGCTCACTATGATTGTGACCCACCATTGTTTTCGCATCCTTTGTTCAAGCAATTTCTTAGAGGGGCAAAGAATATAAGACCCCCACGTAGAGCTCCTACTCCTGCTTGGGATCTCAATTTTGTGTTGGAGAAACTTACTCTACAACCTTTTGAGCCTGCGGCTACTGCTGAATTGAAATACTTGTCATGGAAGACTGCTTTTTTGTTGGCCATTACTTCTGCAAGAAGGGTTTCTGAGTTGCAGGCCCTTATGGCAGTGGAGCCTTTTTTGATTTTTCATAAGGATAGGGTATCTTTACGTACTAATCTTTCCTTTATGCCTAAGGTGGTTTCTAGTGTGGCTTTAAACCAAACTATTCATTTGCCTACCTTTTATGCAGATCCCCAAAATAAAGGGGAAAAGATTTTGCACACTTTAGATGTACACAAGCTATTGCGTTATTATTTGAGCAGGACTAAGGATTTTAGGCAGTCTCAGCAGTTGTTTGTTTCTTTTGCTTTGAGTTCAAAGGGCAAGCCTGTGTCAAAACAAACTATTTCTAGGTGGATTGGGTGTTGCATTACATTTTGTTATTCCCATCATGGCAAGGAGATTCCAGCTGGGATTAGGCCTCATTCCACTAGGGCTACTGCCACTTCCACAGCATTTCTAAGGGGTGGCAACTAAGGATATTTTGGAGGCAGCTACTTGGAGTTCAGTGCATACTTTCTCTAAGCATTATCACCTTCCTCTCTATTCTAAGTCTAGGGCTGGTTTTGCCACAGCTATTTTGCAAGGCATGTTGTCAGTTCCTGCTTCCTTATGATTTGCCAGCCTCCCTTACCTCTGCTTTGGGATTCTACCCAATAGTTAGGACTGCAGCAATGTGGAATGAAGAACATAGTACAGTTTTGTACCTACCATAAATGTAGATGTTCGAGGATCCACATTGCTGCAGTCCAATTTACCTCCCTCCTTCCCTCTGTGTTTAGGGGTGGTTGTGTAGGTGAGGTTATATTCTGCTAATTGTGTATATATTGTATATATATTTTTTGGTGCAGGTATTTTGGGAGTTTTTGTTTTTGGCCTTATCTTTTCAGGGTCTTCTGACATCTGGGGCAAGAAAAGACTGAGGATATGACGTCGGTCATGCGCATTAGTACCCTGGCGTACTGACGTCAGTCTAATGCGCCCTGACCGACGTCAGCCATATACTTTGGTATTCGGGCCGACTGGACAGCGGACTACCCAATAGTTAGGACTGCAGCAATGTGGATCCTCGAACATCTACATTTATGGTAGGTACAAAACTGTACTTTTCTCTGCGCACCTGAGAGAGAGGGGTGCTTTTAGCAGCCTATCTGTCCCTGGAGGAGTGGCTTCAGCCCAGAAATTAGTAGTTTGTTGGCCATTTTGGCTAATTTCAATCTCTTTCATGTCCCTGCCAATAAAGAACGCATTTGCGTGCCGGGCACTGCCTGTTAGGTAGGGATAAACTATTCCTGGCTCCACAAAGTCTACTGTTCAATTTTTCCCCTGGAACTAGACAAACTTTCAACTTAAGCACTCAAACCATTCATTTCACAGCCCAGCACTTGCTCAGAACTCATAGCAATCACCAGTTAACCCTAGCACTAGACCCCCCCCTCTATACTGTCCAGAAGGACAAGGCTCTCTATTCATCCCTACCAGCCAATCAGTAAAACAGCTCAATTTACCTATTCAGGCATGTCCAAAGGGCAGTTTCAGTTGTACTCTCCAGTCCAACTGGTGAACCTGGGCATTTTGAGGCAATGTTATAACTGCCTCATGTACACAGACAACCCTTTCCTCCTACCACCAAACACTAATAATATGCGAG
This sequence comes from Protopterus annectens, assembly GCF_019279795.1. NCBI lineage: Eukaryota > Metazoa > Chordata > Ceratodontiformes > Protopteridae > Protopterus > Protopterus annectens. Next base: position 793,726,718 of record NC_056748.1, on the reverse strand, counting down.
AGATGCAGTTATACGGCCAAACTGGAGGCAAAGCTCTCTCAACCCAAGACTGGAGCTGACAGTCAAGAGGAGAAGGGAAATACTTGCAACACACCACCAGTCTCGTATAGATCTACTAAACCAACACCGGCAAATATCACACACAAATACACAAAAACATACTCGGAGGCTCTAAATAAAAATCTGCAAGAGAGACCTCCAAAGCAGACACCCAAGCAACCTCCACACCCCATCACAAACCATGAAACATACTTCACATAATCAGTGTGCCATGCAAACACAGCTCTTAAGGCAAAATAACATACCCAACACATTAGTAATAGGCGACTCTATAGTCAGGCATACTGATGTCCCACTAACTAGGCTGGGCAAGGAGAAGGTTGCAGTTAGCTGCCTGTCAGGCACCAGGATCTGCCACATAACACAAGCACTCGGGTCACGCCAGAACAAGTACAAATACGACTCTGTCATTGTCCATGCTGGTGTGAATGACCTGAGGCCTACCTCCCTGAACTACATGAAAAGAGACATGGGAGAGCTCTCTGATCACGTAGACCAGGCCGGTATGATCCTGACCCCAAGTAGCATCCTGCCCTCACCAAGAATGATGCCAGGGTATAAAGAAAAAAATTATCAATTTCAACAATTGGCTAAGTTTCTGGTGTCATTCAAAGGGGATCCAGTATCTGTACGCCTGGGATGACATGCTCGACAAGCCACCTTGCTTTGCAAGAGATAGCTTGCACCTGTCACCCTTAGGCTTTTGAATACTGGCCAAGGCTTTTGCCACCTCCAGTGTGCCTTTTTTAGGCAAGGCTCAAAAGACAAACCCACCACCGTAAATAGCCCAGGTAACCAAAAATCGATGGTAATGCTACTCAATGCCAGAAGTCTATACCTCAAAATTCATGCACTCGAGGCACTCCTCAGTATGGAGAACATCGATATCTGTGCAGTAACAGAAACCTGGTTTAAGGCTCTAGAGAGCACCCCAGCACTACCAGGTATCAACTCATATCATACTTCACTGCCACAGAACCCGGACCGAAACACAAAAAGCGGGAATGTATCCATATTCATCAAGGATACCCACACCTCCAGGTTAGTGGTGCAGCACGATGCCTCAGAGATCATCCATGTGCAACTAACAACAGGCAAAACTGCAATTCAAATTGTACCTTGCTACAGTTCACCAACCATGACCCAGGACCCCCATTCTGCGTTTCTGGAGACACTGGAAAATATGAAGGTCCTACCAAATGCCCTAATAATGGGTGATTTCAATTACCCAAACATTAACTGGGAGAACTACTCAAGTACTAACTCCCTTGCCCAACTCTTCCTAGCATTTATAAACTCAAATGCCCTGAATCAACTTGGTCAACACCCCCACCAAAAATGCCAACATATTGGACCTGGTCATCACCAATATGGGCAACCGGTGTTCTACACCGGAGGTCAGCCCCTCGCTGGTTAGATCAGACCATAGACTAATCACTCTGGATATCCACATTCTGTCCCCACACCCAGTAAAGGAAACCACTGTGAAAACTTTTCAAAGGCAAACTTCACGTTACTTAAGACCGAGGTGGAAAGGTTCATAGCCCCCATGCTAAAGGACAACGCTGTCCAAGCTGCTGAATCCCTTGCAAAGGCACTCTCTGAGCACCTGCAAGAAAGCATGGATCGTGCTATCCCAAGCAAAACCAAGACACTCCTAAGGAAACTAGTCTGGTGGACCCCTGCCATAAACAAGCTATACAATCAAAGGAGGAAACTGGTACAGAAAAGAGTAAAATCCCAAGAAGGAAAGACCTCCCTGATCAGTATCCGCAAGAAACTACGATCCCTCATAAAATTATCCAAGGCTAGCTTCAAAAGAAAAATTGCCAAGGACTCCAAAGATAACCACAAAGCTTTCTTTAGCTATGTCAAGAACCTAAGTGGAAACTCTGATATGCTCCGAGTTAGTGCAGAATGGCACAAAATACACTGAACCGACTGATATTGCCAACATTCTGGCAGACAGGTTTAGTGCAAACTTCACCCCCCCCCCCCCCTTTCACCCCCTAAAGGGCCCATAACCATACCAGAAGAATGTAGAGCCCTGGCAATCACTGACACACAGGTTAAAACAGCCCTAGCCAAAGCCAAAAACGCAGCTTCAGTGGGACCGGACGGTGTCCCAGGCTGTCTTACTGTAGCTCCCAAATGAACTAACCCTCACCTAAACACACTTTTCAAACTCAACCTCTCTACAGGCTATGTACCAATAAAATGGCACACAGCAACAGTTATCCCACTCCACAAAGGTGGAGCCACAACGGACCCAGGGAACTATCGCCCTATAAGCCTGACTAGCCTGATTTGCAAAGCTATGGAGCGCATCATCATGGAACTCATTAACAGAGACATTGGGTACCTCCAAATATTGGACCCTATCCAGTTTGGCTTTAAGGGCAGATCATGCCTCCTAAACCTGGTGGACTTCTTTGAGACAGTTACCAAGGCTTTAGATGAGGGAAAGGAGGTCCACGCAGCCTACCTAGACCTCCCAAAGGCTTTCAATACCATTCCCCATTCTGGTATTATAGGCAAGCTCACCAGCCTGAACATTAACCCGTACGTCACGAGATGGGTTGCCAGCTGGTTCACGGATATAACCCACACTGTTAGAGTTGCAGGCTCTAGGTCCGAGACTAAACCGTTTACAAGTGGCGTCCCCCAGGGTTCAGTCCTGGGACCCCTCCTGTTCGTTATATACTTCGCAGAGGTACAGGCAAGCACAGGGGGACTATGGCTGACCAAGTTCGCAGACTTCTGCCAACTGGGGCCATAATTGATTCTCCGGCTGATACAAACATCCTCCAGAAGTGTCTCACTGAGATGGATACCTGGTGTCAAAATCATGGCCTCAAGCTAAATGCCAAAAAGTGCATAGTCATCCCCTTTGGAAAAAAACAAAGTACTCGTGAACTAGCACATATGTGGTAGTCCCCTAAATACAGAAAATGTAATAAGGGATCTGGGGACCCAAGTAGACAGTAATCTCTCCTTTGATAATCATATTGCCAAAGTGGTTAGAAAATCCTTCTATGTAACCCACCTAATCACAAAAGGGTTCGCATCTAGAACAAAAGAGGTTATTGTGCCCCTCTACTCATCAGACCCATGATAGAGTACAACGCCCCATTTGGGGTGTACCTTACAAGACACCTGCAACAGCTGGGACGACCACAGAAGTACCTTACCAAGAGGATTGCTGGCCTCAAACAGATGCCCTATGCAGCCCATCTGAAGAAGCTCCAGCTGTACTCTGTTGCATACCTCTTACTCAGAGGTGATCTCTGCCTGACATACAAGGCTATGTCCAACCCAGAATTGATGGACATGCTCCATCTAAAAAAAAATCCCCGCGAGCCACACGCTCTAGGGATCTAAACCTCACCACAACGATAAATAAGACATGCTGGAGGGATAGATTCCTGTCCAAGAGACTCCCCATGCTTTGGAACAGGATTCCAATCAGCATTAGGCAGTGCCCCTCATTAACACTCAAGAGAAACCTTGACGAGTGGATGGGAAACAGAAAATTTACCCCGGGGATCACTGGAGGCTGAACTCTCTCAACTCAGGGCTGGCATGACCAGACAGGAGGAGATGGCAGCCACACACACAACAATCCCAGTCCCACATAGACCTACCACAACTGCAAACCAAACACATAAAAACACAAAGACATACTCGGAGGCTCTAATAAAAAACTTACCAAAACAACAGAGGCTCCCAAAGCAGACATCCAAAAATCCACCACCTCAAAACAAAACACATGCAACACATACTTCAATAAATCAGTGTGTCGACCAATCGCAGCCCTTAAGGCCAAACACCTTGCCTGATACACTAGTAATAGGTGACTCTATAGTCAGACACACTGATGTCCCACTGACCAGGCTGAACAAGGAGAAGGTGACTGTGAGCTGTCTATCGGGAGCTAGGATCCGCCACATAACACACGCACTCAGGTCACTCCAAAGCAAGTACAAATATGACTCCGTCATTGTCCATGCTGGTGTGAATGACCTGAGATGTACCTCCCTGGACTACATGAAAAGAGACATAGAGGAGCTCTCCGATTATGTAGCCCAGGCTGGTATGACCCTGACCCTGAGCAGCATCTTGCCCTCACCAAGAATGATACCACAATAAAAGACAAGATGATCAGCTTTAACAATTGGCTCAAGTACTGGTGTCATTCTAAGGGGATCCAATGTCTGTCTGCCTGGGATGATATGTTGGACAAGCCATGCTGCTTCGCAAGGGATAGCTTACACCTGTCACCACTGGGCTTCTGGATATTGGCTAAGGCTCTTGCCACCCCCATAGTGCCTTTTTTAGGCAAGGCTCAAAAGACAGACCCACCTCCTTAGAAAACAAAAATGGGAAAAAACTAAGGGAAATGCTGCTCAACACCAGAAGTCTAAATCTCAAGATGCAGGCACTTGATGCACTTCTCAGCATGGAGAACATCGACGTCTGTGCAGTAACTGAAACCTGGTTCAAGGCTCCAGAGAGCACCCCAGCGCTACCAGGCTATACCTCGTATCATGCTTTTCGGCCCCAAAACCCGGGCCAAGCCACAAAGGGAGGGGGAGTGTCCATATTCATAAAGGACACCCACAGCTCCAGGTTAGTAGCAACACATGAAGCATCAGAGACCATACAGGTGCAACTAACCATAGGCAAAACTGCTATACAACTGGTAGCATGTTACAGACCACCCTCCCAATCTCAAGAACCCCACTCAGCCTTCCTGAAGACATTGGAGGATATGAATGTATCACAAAATACCATCATACTGGGAGACTTCAACTACCCAAACATAGATTGGGTACATTATTCTAGCCCTAATACCCTAGCCCAAAGGTTCCTGGAATTCATAAATTCAAATGCACTGGAACAACTAGTCGCCTCTCCCACTAGGGGAGATTAATATACTAGACCTGATCATCACAAACATGGGGACAAAATGCTCCACACCGGAAGTATACCCCTCACTAGTGAGATCTGACCACAAACTAATCACCCTGGATATACATATCCCACCTCCACCCCCAGCACAAAAGACCACAGTGAAAAACTTCTCAAAAGCAGACTTCACTCTTCTTAAGACTGAGATGGTATCCTTTAAGCCCACTGTGCCAGTGGATACCACATCCCACAATGCTGAATCCTTCACAAATGCTTTCTGTGGACATCTCCAAGAATCCATGGATCATGCAATCCCAAACAAATCCAAGTCCCTCACCACCAAATGTAAGCATCCTGTCTGGTGGACCTCAGCCATAAACAAATTGTATAACAAAAGAAGGAAGCTACTGCACGTCAGAGCAAAATCCCATGAAGGGAAGACATCTCTGATCAACATTAGCAGAAAACTACGTTCTCTCATAAAAACATCCAAGGCAAACTTTGAGAGAAAAATCGCTAAGGACACTAAAGATAACCACAAAGCCTTCTTCAGCTATGTTAGAAACCTGGGCGGAAACCCTCAGATATGCTCAGAGTTGGTTCACAACAAAAAATACACTGAACCCACAGATATTGCTAACATTCTGGCTGACAGGTTCAGTGCAAATTTCTCGCCTCCTTCACCCCCAAAAGAAGAAATACTTATCCCAGCTGAATGTAATCTCCTTGTCATCTCAGATGTCCAAGTGAGAACCGCCCTAAACAAAGCAAAAAACACAGCATCAATGGGACCTGACGGTATCCCGGGGTGCGTGTTACGTGAACTCCAAGAGGAGCTAAACCCACACATAAAAATGCTATTTAACCTTAGCCTTACTTTGGGATATGTACCTGAACACTGGCGTACAGCAACAGTGGTCCCACTCCACAAGGGGGGTGCCTCTGCAGACCCTGGAAACTACTGCCCCATAAGCTTGACTAGCCTGGTCTGCAAAGCTATGGAAAGAATCATTATGGAATTCATAAACGGAGACATAGGGGACCTACAGACGCTTGACCCCACCCAGTTCGTCTTTGTAAAGGGCAGATCCTGCCTTTTAAACCTGGTTGACTTTTTCAAAACAGTCACTAGAGCCATTGATGAGGGCAAAGCAGTCCATACAGCATACCTGGACTTGACTAAGGCCTTCGACACAATACCCCACTCAGGCATCATAGATAAGCTAAACAGCTTAAAAGTAAACCGGTATGTCACTAGATGGGTTGCAAACTGGCTAAAGGACAGAACCCATAAAGTTAAAATCGCTGGAGCAATGTCAGACTCAAAGCCAGTCACAAGTGGTGTCCACAGGGATCTGTCCTGGGACCCCTCTTGTTCGGCATTTATTTCTCAGATGTTAAAGCAAACATGGGAGGGCTGTGGCTGACAAAGTTCGCAGATGACTGCAAACTAGGCGCCATAGTCGATACACCAGCAGATACACACACATCCTACAAAAAGGCCTCACTGAAACGGACAACTGGTGACGTAGTCACGGCCTTAAACTAAATACCAAAAAATGTATAGCCATCCCTTTTGGAAAAAACAAAGTACCCACAAATTATCACATAGACAGCAACCCACTGAGTACGGAAAAAGTAATCTGAGACCTAGGGACCCAAGTAGACGGCGATCTCTCATTTGACACCCACGTTGCCAAAGTGGTTAGAAAAACATTCTACCTTGCACACCTCATCATGAAGGGTTTCACATCCAGCTCCAAGGATGTCATTGTACCCCTATATTCCTCCCTCATCAGGCCCATGATTGAGTACAATGCCCTATTTGGTATGTACCTCACCCGGCACTTGCAACAGCTGGAGAGACCACAAAAGTACCTCACCAAAAGGATCAAGGGTCTCCAACATATGTCTTATTCTGCCAGACTAAAGAAACTTCAGCTCTATTCAGTAGCATACCGCCTGCTCAGAGGTGATCTCTGCCTGACGTACAAGGCCATGTCCAATCAGGATCTGATGGACATGCTCCACCTTAAAAAATCCAAATCCATCAGGACCACGAGAGCTAAAGACTTAAACATTGGCACAAGTATGAATAGGACATGCTGGAGGGATAGATTCATAACCCAGAGGCTTCCCATGCTTTGGAACAGGATCTCCCAGTTCGTATTAGGCAGAGCCCCTCACTGACTCTCTTCAAGAGAAATCTTGATGAGTGGATGGGAGATCGTAAGTTTACCCCAGGGGTCACATCTGTGTCACTGCTAGACAGGGGCACAGTAAACTAATTCTATTATATAAGGGGACCTTCACTGTGTCACTACTAGACAGAGGCACAGTATTCTAGATTAATTCTGTACATTTTTGTACCATTTCATGGGATGGCAAAAGCCACATCACTATGGCTAGGCTTACAAATGCCCCAGGGCAGATAGCCTAGTACTGTACTATAAAACTATGGACAGAGGCACAGGGAACTAATTTAAGGGGGTGGCGAAAGCCAACACATTCTGGCTAGGCTTATAGATGCCCTTGGGCAAATAGCCTAGTTACCTACCTATGAACCTATAAGCTGCTTGCATAAATGTGCACACCCCTTAAACTAAGTGTATCAAAAAGTCACAAGCTGAGGCATTAACCGTGACTTGTCTCCTCTTGTATATCCATATATTTTCAGCCCAGCTGTATTATACTGCACCCCCCAACTATGCCTTCTGGTGGTGATACGTAGTATTGCTTATAAAAGTAATTTGAACACAAAAACAACATTAAGAAAATAACCCCATAATGCTTTAAATGCAACTAGCCTATAACCACCCTGAGGACTGTTAGATCATTGACCTCTGGCTGCAAATACCCCTACATTAGTTCCCTGTCTATAAAAAAAACATTCCAGATGGTCACTAATAAGCCTCACACTGCCTAACTTTCTCTTACTTACCTTTTCTTTTTTCTGTTTTCTCCATTAGAGTGCACTCTACATCGAGCTAAGCAGCCCATCGCTCTCCCACAAACAGCAGACCAATGGGCACCATCTGCCTAACTCCAAAAAGTCAGAAAACTACCTAGGTTCCCATACTAATAGTCACCACTCAAGGTTATTTATTTATGTTCCTTTGAGCACAGCAACTGGGTTGGCAGTGGAAAGTGTTTACTAGCCTATAATTCACTACATTTGTTAAAAACCTACCTAACTCCCTAAGCCTATGAGCCCCAAACAACCAGCACCCCCTTCAGCTAGGCATACTACTGCAAACACTTTGGGCCCCTCTTTTGTCCTCATCCATCCTCCAGCACAGTCTCTCCCTGACTCCCCCTTCACCCCTAACAAAACTCAACAGACCTTCCCCACACTCAAACCTTTCTGTACTCACAGGCTTCATCTACAGCAAAAACTACAAGCACTTCTGCTACTCTCAACACTTCACACAGCCTCTGGCCCAACACAGTTTTTTTTCTGAGTCCACTTACCTGCACTACTGGTGCATCTCACTCTGTCCCGAGTGTTGCCCCTCGCTAATGCTCGGGTCTCACTCCACTCCCCTACCCTGCCCCCATTTCCCACCTGCCCCCACTACTGAGACATTTATTCTCATCCCAACATCAGCTGACCCCTCAACCACACCCACCAGCCACTCACGCACACAGCTCCTCCACACACTTGACATACATTCCACCTCACATTCAAACACAGTACACAGGCTCCCTCCTCCACTCCACACCCACCCCTCACAACTCTAACACTACACACAATATCAAACTACTTAGTCTCCTCACACAAGCACACCCCACCAAGCTTCAACCCACTCAACTGTTAATATGTCGTGTACACCTCACTCTGTCATACATTACTCCACTGCTATTACTATCCCTACTCCTATGCTTCTCCACAATAACCATCATCTCCTCATACCTCCACTCACCCATCACACAATACCCAAAGTCCCTCACCCTACCGCTTATCACTTCAATCCCCTGCAATACAGCAATCATAGCTCCATTCAGTTACAGCCGAAACATATTCCAAATCACCTCCCCAATCCATTTTCCCCCATATTCCAAAAAAATGACATGCCTCAGATTCCACAACCAGATGATATAGATATATATATATATATATATATATATATCAGAACTATTGCCATCAGCGCAGCCCAACTACTACTACTAGGAGATATTCACCCCAAACCCAGCCCAACAATTGCAAACAGACAACTCCCAAATTCCACTTAACCCCAAACCCACCAACCTCCTAATACTTAATTTAGACATTCACAGTATTATGAACAAAATAGACAAGTTTCATTGAAGCACAGTACACAAGCTCCCTCCTCCACTCCACACCCACCCCTAGGGTTTTCATGATCATGCAAATCCACTGCTAGAAGCTGGTGGAAAAGTCTGTCTGATAGACTGTTTTGTAGGCCTCTCATCAAAGTGTTAGGTAGTCTTTTTAGGATTCTGTAACCTTCAGATAGCTCTCTTCTTCATACAGGTCAGAAACATAATTGAAGAGACCACATAAAGCCCGTTCCTAAACTAAGCTCCTAGAGTAACCGAAGGACTCTGCTATCTTATGTCTGGGTGATGGTAAGGGTCTGCTTCCAGTTCACTCTTTGATACTCCAAAATTTGCAGTTTATAATTTTGATGCAGGAGAAATGGGCATGGCACACAGATCTCAGCACACACCTTTCACGAGTAGTCTGTAAGAAACATGCAGACCTATTGTCCATGTTCCCTACCCTGTTGAGCATCCTGAAAGAAGTCTCTAGACTTGTCCTGGGGTAAGTTGCACACTGGTGCTGTCCGATACCTTCAAACCTTATGTTGTTTCTCCAGGCAGCCCTGAAAAAGGACTCTTACTGTGCTCACAGTCCGGACTGTCCATTAACCTGAAAAGGTGCCAAGAGAATGGAGAGACAGGAAAAGTGCATCACTCTGCCTTTTACTTTATCTCTGTGGACACTAATCTACTTAACATACATGGTGTATTTTCAGAGGGTCTGATAGACCAAATATTCCATGAGACAGGAAAGATGCCAGCTGGGTTTCAAACTGGAAAAAAAAAAGATGGCTGAGGCTGCCACATCCTTGAACTTGACGATCATCATAATCCATGTTGTTTGAGATGGCTGAGGGTTTGACCAGAGCTGTCATTACACATTTTGCCATGCTTGCTTTGGCCCAGGCTCACTGATTATAAGAAAGGATATGAAGGTCACATTTACTCACACCTGATGTTTGATGACTTCTTTTCTTTGAGGATGTAACAAGTTCCTACAAACTATGGAAGAATAAGTCAAAACCATGATTGCTGTGAGCATAAAGTTCCAGTCTCTCCAGAACATTTTGACCAGAATGCAGAAGAACCAACACTGGGTGTTTTTTCTGAAGTGGATCACAGCAGGCTGCCCAGGTGGAAGCAGGAAGGGACCTGGGACAATGACTTTTTAGCATTAGTAGCAACAGTGTTCACATGTTCACAGAGGTTAAGGAAACCACCGCCATTTGGAGATGTAGGCAATTTATGAAGAGTCAGCAGCAGTCCTCAAGCTTTTCTTGATTGCTGCCATCTGGAGGCGGTAACTAGTAACGAAGTTATGACGAGTAACTCTCAGGACAAGTGAGTGAGTCGGTGACATAATATCCAGTTACTGTAGAATTCCCTTTGTGTCACTGCCTTCCCCACCAAAGCCCTTATGTAGTGTCCCACTCTGTCAGAAAATAAAGGCAGTGCAGATCATGAATGCCTTCCAGTCAGAAGCATATACAAGTTTTTTTTTTTTTTTTTTTTTTTTTTTTTTTAAGGAAGGGATAGGGAGCCTTGCTGTTAAATATATCATAACAGCTTGAAATTGTATTGTGTTCTATTTATTCTTTCAAGTCTGATATCGGAGAGAGTTGTACAGCGAAGGTGGCTGTCTGTTTTTGGGCATTGGGAGAAAATTTATATATTTTGACAACCGTCAATTGAAATAATATGACTGTGGTCATTTATGCCTTCATTCCAATGTACCACCAGAAGAACAAACAGAAGGTGACCGTTTTTGTAGGTAGTGGTATATGTATGTATTCTCGCAAACATTTGATTTCTTTGTTTAACTACTATTTTGTCAGACACAAGTTTAAATGAAAAAAAAATACAAAAGACCAAGTTTCTTTACTTAATCATGGATTTTGTCGGGCCATTGTTGCATCAAACAGTTGCAAAATAGCATCTATAAATCCATTGCTTTTGGATGTCTAGTAACTCCCAAACCTCTCAGTTTGATTATTTATTTCACTGTTATTGCAGTGCAGTTTAGGCCAGTTAGGGTGTGTTGAACGGATGAAAAAGAACACAATATTAAAAAAATAAGATTAACGTTTTTTCCTTGCACATGGTTTTTGTTTAGGTCATCATTGAATCAAAAAATTATGAGAAAAAAACTCTGAAATGCACATCAAAACATCTAGAATCTCTCATGATTTCTGAGCATCCCCCAGCTAATTCAGTTATTTCCTCAAAGGTTATTACAGTGCTAACTGACCCAGTCAGGCTGTGTTGAAAGGAGACAGGAAAAAGATGGGAAAGTAAGACAAAATGAGAGTCAAGGTAGAGAAAAGTAATCTGGATGATGTAGGCAGGCTGACATTAACACTGCTTTATTCTCCGGTTTAGTTTCTTTCTCTGTGTACTCTGCATGTCCTCCTCTTAGACCATGTAGGTTTTTACTAGGTTCTTTTGGTTCCTCACACATGCCAAAAGTAAGAGTTAGGTGAACTGGAGCTTTTTCAAATTGCTCATAATTTTGGGTTATGTATGAGTGATTTTGTGTGTTTGTCCAACAGTAGACCAGTTTTGCTCAAGTAGTTTCTCTTCCCGTGTTCACCCAGTGCTGGGATAAGCTCCAGGTTCCCTGTGATCCTGTATTGACTGAAACCCCATCACAGAATTAGTGAATGCTCACTTAGTAGCAAGATATGGTGAACTAATGGGCTTCCATGGATGAATACAGTAACTGAGTATTGACACATTTCATCACAGAATACATCTGGATGCATTTATGTTCTCAAACATGCGATTTCGATGGGGAGGAAGTATCACTTTACAATTGTTAATATCGTTTTACCCTGCCAAGAGCCCATCAAGGAAGAAACCTTTAAGAATTTGTCTGATTTATATTAAATTAATAATAATTCTTAGGGAAAAAAATAATTTGTCTGATGTGGTAAAACTGGTTAAAGTTCATCTTCTGCCTCTAGAGTCTGGCAGTGTGGCACCTAAAACTTTCCATGTGCACCAAACTCCTCCTTTTTTGCTCACAGTACTCTGCAGTCATAACTTCCAGATTACCATGTGGTATTTGGATTAATTTCATTGTATTTTTGTTTTTTGCCTTTCCAGATTTTTAAAATGTTAGCTTCTTTATCTTCCTAGCTCCTTCAGAACTCTTACTGTTAAATATTACAGTCAGCATTTTACTAGTGTTAATTGCTTACTCACTGCTACAGCCATTTCATGTCTTTGATTATGTTCTCTTTGGTTTCTTTTTTCACACTGGTCAGCATTTTCTTGTGGTTGAAATCCTGTTTCTGTTGATGCAATGTTACTTTATTTAGTTTGACTCAGAAGTTTTGTACTTTGGTTTAATCTGATTCTTCCTTGCAGTGTTGTAAAGTTAGACAAGGTATTGTATGGGGGATTCTCCCTTTAAACTAGCATTTTTATACTTTAATGCTTTTTTTCAGCAATGTTTTTCTCTTTTCTGAAATTATTGTAATTCTTAGTGTTTGTAGATACTTCATGCATTCTGCAAAACATGATTGTGTACTTTCTAACATGTGGCTAGTAAGGTTAAGGGCTGATGTCAGTGTTTTTACCTGTAAATTTTTGTGTGCGCACACGCAGGCTTGTGTCTTATTACTGCTTTGACAGACTTCTGTCTTTGGAGCAGAAATGTATCCTGCATTTCCTTTAAACAGTTAATTCCACACTTCATTCAGTTGTAGTCCCGACTTCAAGATTGTCACAGTCAGTGGCAGTAGTTTATACTAGGACTGTATTTAGGGGTGTGATGAAGAGCTTTTTGGAACCTGTTCCTCTTGTTTAGGACCTTGTTTAGGTATATCATGCATGAAGCCCACACCACAGTATGACCTTGGTTTTAGGGGAAGGACCTTCAGTGCCAGTCCCACTGGCACCAAGATATGTTCTTCATATGGATCACTGCTCTAGCAACCTAAGCTTATATGGGTTACATCCGGCTAAGGACGTAACAGCTGGCCGGTTTGGAAAGCTTCAGGACACTTTCCATGAGTCCATATCATTAGTTAGCTTGAGCTGAGCTTAGACACATTTGGGCACAAAGACCTTCAGTGCTTTCTTGCTACAAAAAAGGTCAGCTAATGCAGTTCCATTACTGGGTAGTTAAGTTTCTGGGGGAAAAACTTCCACTTTATTTTTTATGACAGAAGTTGTATTTTTCTGTAAAGTAATAATTTTGAAGCTGAGAAAAGGTGTTTTGAATAATTGTCATTTGATTTTTAATTGAAGAAAAGGTTACTTTTTTACTACGTTTTACAGACTTCTGCTGCCAGTCTTCCCTAGGAATGTGGCATCTTATTCATCTTAACCACAGAACAACCTTACCAGTTCCTTGGCTCTTACTTCAGTCAAAAAAATAAAAAAAATAAACCTTTTATCCCAGCAATAGGCTGATGAATTACCCCAACCTCAGATGGGTCACTGTGCTGTGGCCAAAACTGGCTTCGCAGACCACTCATCTACTGTGACTCTCATTGGTGTGTCTGCAGCTACCATGAACCCAGAGTTAGACACCAGTGCCCTTGGGTAGGCAAGAGAGAGCAGTCTTAACTGTCCTGGGTGAAGGGGCACAGAAATGCTACAATGCCTAGTCTGAAGTCTGCTCATCTCTAGGGAGGTTTTGCCTGGCAAAAGTCAGACTTTCTTCAGAAATTCTTGTCAAAAAGAAAAAGCTTAGGCGTGTCTTTTATATCGGTCACTTATGTTCAGGAATACTTTCTTGGGCTTAGCTCAGAGTGCAGTTCATCCTCTTGACCCTTCCTGTATGGCTGTTTTTGGTAAAATAAAAGGGATTCTTTATTTTCTGAAGAGTTTCAAGAGTTTGAACCCTGAAATGACTGGGAAGATATAGACTGCGTTATTTCCACAGATGTTTGATTCAGATTCTGAGGAAAGATTAGCTTTGGCCAGTCCTTTTTATTGTTTCCCTGAAACTATTTACAGAATGAATTATTTGTTTAATTGGCAAAACAGCAATGATTATCAGTCCCTCACTAAGTTTTATGATTTGTAACAAATGGAATTTCCAGAACCTAGACTTATGCCTCCTGTTCTTTTTACTTCAGTGGATGTTTTAGTCTACAGATATTCCTCTGCAAGACTTGTTAGAATTCTCTACTTTTATACTCGTATGTGCAGTGGTTAGCATTGTTGCCTAACAGCAAGAGATTCTCTGGTTCGATCCTTGGCTGGGGTGCCTTCTGTGCAGAGTCTTCATGTTCTCCCTGTGGTCGCGTGGGTTTCCACCGGGTGCTCTGGTTTCCTTCCACATCCCAAAGACATGCTGTAGGTGGATTGGACACTCTAAATTGGCCCTAGGTGTGAGTGCGTGTGTGGTGCCTTCCATGGAAGGTTGGGTGCCGGGCTGGCAACTCACCTTGAAACTATTGAGTGGACAGGTGATCCGCTGTGGCGACCCCTAACCGGGAAAAGACGAAAGAAGAATACTCGTATGTTGAGGTTTATTCTTTCTATTTGTGAGAGTATAAAGAATATTTTGGCATCTGTTTCATCTTTTGAGGGGAAATCTGCTTTGAGTAATTTTATTGCTTCTCTATCTCAAGTGAAGACCCTCTGTTTGAAATGCACATATGATTTTGCTGATGCTACTTCCTGCGCTTCTGCCACTGGGAACAGTCCTGAGGTGGTTTGCCTGACTATATTCTTAAAACCTTGTTGAGTATGTCAAAAATAACATTTTGAATTCTCCTTTGGATAGAGACCTAGATTTTGGACCTGCTACAGAGGTCATTAAAAAAGGTAATGAGAGAAAGCGGATTCAAGAGGTCTATCAGATTTTTCAGCCATCCTCTAAGAGTTTGCCAAGGGATTCAATGCTCCAATACCTCTACAGCTTTTTTAAAAAAAAATCTAAATTGACCCAGTAAGCTGCTGGTAAGCAAATGATTCAAAAGCAATGGCATTGAGATTCCATAAACAAAGCAGGAACCTCTCATAACAAAGGACAGTCTGACAAGTCTAAATGACTATATGAAGGATTCTCCCACCTTGGCATGTCCCTTAATCCTTCCAGGATGTCTGAACCTTCACTTCTGTTTTTGGCAACAAGTGGTGTTAGAAAGATAGGTTATGTGAGTAATCCATCAAGGTTACTGATAATGATGGGAGTCTCTCCCATCTTTTCTGGGGATTCTTCCTCATCCCCTGGACTAAATTGTTCTTTTCCATTCTGTTCAATATATGCTCACTCAGGGGATGATAGAAGCTGTCCTTCATCTTCAGCTAGAAAGAGTTTATTCAAGGATGTTTTTTGTGCCAAAGAATGAATATTCTTGGACACCAGTTCTGAATCTTTCCTTTCTGTACCGGTTTGTGATGCTCGTGTACAAAATGTCACTTCACAACTTGTTACCCCTTATTCTCCATTTGAGTTTTCTAGTGACTTTAGTTTTAAAAGATGCATTTCATCATATTCCTGTGCATACAGATTTTAGATGTTTCTTCAGGTTTTCTGTGTGTGGATCACATTATTCGCTGTATGTATTACATTTTGGTTTATCTACTGCCCCAAGAGTATTCACAGTGTGTAGCTTCTGTGATAGCCTACTGCAAAGTATTCACATTTTTCATTATTTAGATGATTTGCTTATCTCTGCAGTCTTTTTCAAAGTGTCAAGAGTCTCTCACTTAAGGGATTTCCTACACAGGCTGGGATTCCAAGGGAATGCAGCAAAGTCTTGTCTGACTCCTCCCCATAGGATTGTTTTTCCTGGGTGTCTCCTGGACAACTCCGTTCAAAGAGCACACTGGAAAAAGAACTACTGTATTTAGATCTCTTCCTGAGTTTTTCCTTTTGGATTACTGTCTGAGCAAGGGATTCAGTGTTGCACTGTAAGTATGATACTCATTCTACATCTTGCAAGTCTCCACACGAGAAAAATCCGATGCTAGCTTAATACTTTATGGTCCCAGCATAAACATCCCCTGACATTTCAGATTCCAGTGTTGAGGTTTGTGAAAAGGGAGATTTTTTAGTGTTGACACCAAGTTTTTCAGAATCTAGGTCTCCTATTCTCCCTTCCTGCTCCAGCATAGTCAGTGGAGAGCAGTATCTTTGGAACAAAAAAAGACAGAGACCTATAGACACACAAGCTTAACAGACATTAGCTCTTATAAATGTTATGTACTTAATGAATCACCTGTGGTCCTTGTGACCTTTACAAGCATTGACAGACAACACCACAGTGATTTGGTACATTAACAAGCGAAGGGGAGACTGAGCTTACCTTCTGTGCAGACTAGCCATTGCAGCCTGGGATATATAGCTTTTCAGCACATTGTCATTGTGCAGGCATCTTGGATGCTATCAGAAGAAAAAAGTGTTTGTCTGACAACCAGAGCAGGACTAGGACAGACCCTCACAAATGGATAAATGAATTAGAGTATCTTTCAAGATTTGGTCCCAATGTGGGGAATAACTCAAAATAGATCTTTTTGCCACCACTTACAAAAATTGGTTGGCAACATTCTGCTCTAGGACTCTATGCAAGAAGGGCCTGCAAGATGGATGAGTTTTTTTCCCCTTGAAAAGTAATGTTAGTGTATGTTTTTCCACCCATTCCACTGATATCCAAGGTTATTCTGAAGATATAGGACGACGCCCCAAAGATAATATTGTATTGACTCTTTTCTGGCCTGGACAACAGTTGGATATTCATCATATTAATCACTGCTGCAGTAGCCTTAGCTATATGGGTTGTATCCTGCCAAGGATATAATGGACGGCTAGTTTCCAATGTTTCAGGGCACCTTCCACACACCCAAACTGTCAAGCAGCTTGAGCTAAGTTGAATAAAATACAAGTTTGGGCATGAAGCCCTTCAGAGATTTACTGACGCAGAAGAGTACGCTCCTCTGAGGCTTTTGAAGATGCTGTTGACTTGTGGTTCCCTTTGTGGGGCAGATAATTTCCCTTAAGGGAAAAAGAAATTACATTTTCTTAAATTTGATGTTTTAGTATTTCCCCTTCAGGAAAGGTATTTTAAAGCTAGGAGTCTTGTTTTATAATGGACCGTCTCTGTAGTGATTTAATGGCACTGATCATTTGAGCATCAACTGTTGTGGTAAGTTCAACTTGCATAACTATACTTTATTCCTTTGGCAGTGGCCTGCAGCTATTTCCACAAAATTCCTCACAGACTGGATTTGCTTTACACTTCCCAAACCCAAATATCTACAACTGATTGCCTAGATGATTGATAACTTTTTAGACACCTTTTTTTTCCCTGAGAACATGATGTAGGTATAAATGGTAGCAAGAAGACCTGCTTCTAGAAAATTTTAATATTAGTTAATAGAACCGGGTTTTGTAGCTGTTGTTAATAAAAGAACCAGCACCCATTCAGGGCTAGTGTTTCTCTAGTTTTACACGTGTTTACTATCCTGTGGCATATTTTATTCAGTCAAGTTTCATTTGTCAACCATTTCAGCATGTCTGCCCACGGATGCCTCTCTTACATTGCAGTCTTCTGTCAGAGTATTTTTAAAAGCGATGTTGCATATGAAATCACCTATAAAACAGGTGGCTTCTCCTTGGGGAATTTTAATTTTGCGTTAGAAAAGCTAACTCTTGCACCATTTGAGCCAGCTCATCAGGCTGAGTTTTTTGACGTAGAAAACAGTTTCTTTAATTGCTTTTCATTCAGCAAGAAGAGTGCCCGAGTTGCAAGCTCTCATGATGGGTCAGCCTTATCTCACTTTCCAATAATACAGGGTTTCTTTAACAAGTAATCTTTCACTAGTGCCTAAAGTGGTGCCCAGGTTTACCTTAAGCCAAGTTCTCTCTCTCCCTATCTTCTTTCCAGAACCTAAAAATAAGGGAAGAAATGATACTGCATACCTTGGAAGGCCAGTGACTACACTGGTACTATCCTGACATAAAAAAATTTTCAGAACTTCTGATCAGTTAATTTCTTGTGAAGGTAGGAAAAAAGGACAACCGGTGTCAAAACAGACTATATCTGAAGTTTTCATTTGCTCTTCAACCTGAGGGAATCTGATCAAGCATGGATCCAACTCTGCCCCATAGTCCAGCATTGGATCCAAACTCCAAGCTCCTCCCCTACCCATAATGCCCAGTCTCTGTCTTCCCCTCAGATCTCGTTTGCTACTCATTAGAACACCGGCGTGGTTCCTGAGCTCTAACCATCTTTTACAGTAAGTGGTTAATTACTTTGGTTTTTTTCTTCACTTTTCTACATCCCCCAGTTCCACCCAGACACCTCCAAGATGTGCCACTTAGTCAACAGGAGGATGCAGCCATAGAAGTTGCCAGGCTGCTCGAAAAATGAGTCATCCAGCCCGTCCACCCAGACCAGTCTGGGTCCAGCATTTATTCCAGGTTCTTTTTGGTGCCAAAGAAAACGGGGGACTTAAGACCCATTCTGGATCTTTCAACGCTGAACCTATTGGCCGCCAAGAAGTTCTGGTCACTCTTCAATCCATTCTGCCCTTCCTGTAGATCAACGACTGGATGTGCTTAGTGGGCCTCCAGGAAGCATACCACCATGTCAAGATGGACAGAAGCTCCCGGAAGTTCCACTGCTTTCAGCTGGAAGCCAAGCACTTTCAGTTCAGAGTGCTCCCCTTTGGGATTGCCCCCCCAGGTGTTCACCAAAGTGATGGTAGTTGCTGCTCACATGCGGCTGCAGGGGTCTCAGGTTTACCCCTACCTGGACGATTGGCTCCTCTCTGCTCCCTCCAGGCATCGACTAATTCAAGCCAGGGATCATCTGCTTCAGACTGCTCGTTACCTGGTTATAACCATAAACTTCAAGTCTCAGCTGGCACCAGTGCAAATATTGGATTTCATAGCAGCTCAGCTAGATACTACCCAGGGTAGTGCGTTTCTACCTTAGGACAGACTGTTATCACTCTGTCGTCATGTGCTTTACATCCTCCAAGCCAACCTTCCCCCAGCAGGTTTAGTTCTTTAAAAACAAGCAAGAAACAAAAAATAAACTTTCCAAAAACCACAAAAAGCGAAACAGAGAGCGAGCAGTCACAGCGATAAAATTCCAAACTGTTTATTTAGCGCTTTCAGAGTAGGTCGATGCCTCTCCTCCTTCAGACAAAAAACAAACTAATTAAGCACCCTTATATAAAAGCAGTGCTACAACAATAATTCAATTAAGAAATCAATAAACTTAAAAAATTCCCTTAAAGGAGCCTGACAGCCACCCTTCAGTATGGGCATATTGTATGGCAACACAAGCCCATACCAGGTCGACTTCATCACTAACCACAAATTTAAAAAGTAGTAACCATAAACCTAAAAAAGCAACAAAGTTGCATTTTAAACATAAAAACAGCAACACTCTACTAAAGTTATTAAAAACTATTTCGTAATAGTTGCAAATTAAAACAATGTTATAAACCCAGCAGCTAATAAACTGAATCGTGAAAAATCCATACTATCGGGCACCCAAATGGGTGTATATATACAAAAATATATTGTAAATAAATAAATATAATTATACAAAAAATAAATCGATAAATGTAACTTAAAAATCATGAAATAACCTACTTTACTTTAGAGTCTCATACACACAGTGTTACTTACAACCAATGACACAAACCCCAAATTATGTACCAATAACCAAAGGACACCAATTTCAACTTATCACCACTATCTTCTAAGGGCAAGATGTTTAAGAATACTTTTCACTGAAGCATATTCATTTAACCCTGGATAAATGTGAGCTGCAGTTCTAATCTGCCAAAACAATTCTTCCATTTCCAGTTGTAAATGCCAGGGCCCCCCTCTCAAATCAATTCTTAAACATTTAAGCACAGAAAATTTAAAATGGTCAGGAAAAACTGTAATATGCCTAGCTAAAGCATTAGATGTATCTTTCTTGTTAATGGCATATTGGTGCTCATAAATACGCTGCTTCAATTTCCTTTCAGTTTTACCTATATAAAAAGTAGCACATTTTTCACTGCAAGCTGAGTAGACCACCACTTTGGTCTCGCAATTAAACCTACCATTAATTTTGTATATCTTATCTCTGATCTTAACCCTAGCATCTAAACTTACATGCTTACATTGTTGGCATGCCCCACAACGAGACATGCCATAGTTCTTCCCATGGGTTCCATGTTTATTCGTCTCAAGAATTGATTTGAAGTTAGCTGCTTTTCTATAAGTAATTTGAGGTTTAGCCCCAAATAAACTAAACAGATGACTGTCCTCAATGATAAGAGCCCAGTTTTCATTTAGGATTTCCCTTATTTGGTGGTGCTCCAAACTATATGTGCACAAAAAACTAGTCTTAAACATTTGTTCACTATTCTTTATCCTAGAATGATGTTGAATACTTATTGCATCCACAGTTTGGTTATTGTTGAACAAAAGTGGTTTAAAGTGGCCTGTTTGGCACTTGTGGATGACTTCAGAGGTAATATTAACTTAGTTATTTAGGCATTGGGATCAATGGCAGCCACAGTCGCTCTCGCCCCAGCTGCATGTCTTCATATGAGGGTTCTGCAATGGACCTTAGCCATTCAATGTTTTTTGCTAGAACTTCCCTTGTCACACCTTGTTCGTCTAGCTCATGTTTGCAAGGACTCTCTTCTTTGGTAGCTCTAATCAGCAGGCCTCCTCCAGGGTTGTCCGTTTGTTCTTCCCTCCCCACAATCACAGTGGCCACAGACGCCTCCCTGCTCGGGTGGGGGGGGGTATTGCATGGGATAGACGGTCTAAGGCATGTGGTCCTCCCTGGAGACCAATTATTAATGTCCTGGAGATGATGGCGTTGCTTTTGGTGTTGCAAGCTGTCCATGCCTTTCTTCCTCTGGGAACTATTACTATACATACGGACAATATGCCTGTAGTCTGGTACATCAACAAATGGGCGTGACCAGATCTTATCACCTTTGGTGCGAAGCCATGAGATTGTGGGAGTGGGCGATCTCCACCGGACGTTTTCTGGTAGCAACACACATTCCCTGGAGGTCTAACATTTTGGCAGACAGGCTCAGCAGGTCTATTCTAATGCTTTACAAGTGGTCTCTGAATCCTTCGGTAGCGGAAAAGATTTTTCTAAAGTGGAATCAGCCTTGCTACGATCTCGTCCCCTCTCCTTCCAACATGAAGTGCAATGAGTATTTTGCTCTGAAACCCCCCTTCCTTCCAGGGGAATCCGCCAGAGACACTCCAGTTCATGCTTGGCCCTCCAGTTTACTGTATGCTTATCCTCCGCTCCCTCTAATTCCCAAGTTCATTCAGAAAGCTCAACAGCTGGGGAGCTTTGTGATCCTCATTTTCCCCGTTCTGGCCTCACCAAGTTTGGTTCCCTACTCTGTAGTCTCATGTAATGTGTCCTCTTTGGACTCTAGATCTGGTTCCAGATCTGATTACACATCCCTCAGGGATTCCTCACCCAGACTTGGTCAGCCTGAAGCTCACGGCTTGGCTGCTCCAGTTCCCCGTGATAGGTATGGACTCCTGGGCTGTCTTCTCCTGTTAAGAAGATCTTGGTAGCAGCTCACAAATTTTCCACCATGAAGGTTTATTAGAGTAAATCAAAAAGCTTCTCGATCTGGGCTTCTCAGCATGATTTGGATCCTTCCTCTGTGCCAGTGTTGGCCATTTTAGAATTTTTGGCGGACATCTTTAATCATAGTGCTAGTTCCTCTACAATTACGGTGCAACTGGCAACGATTTCTAACTTTCACATTGGTGAAAATTGAGATGGTGGCCATAGTTGACTTGCAGATTCTGTCATGGAAGACTGCTTTTTTGGTAGCAATTACCTCAGCCAAGAGAGTTGCTGAGGTCCAAGCCCTATCTGTCAAAGCCCCCTTACATGATCTTCCATAATGTTAGGGTGTCCCTGCAGACCAGTCCATCCTTTCTCTCGAAGGTGGCATCAGGATCTAATATTAACCAAGTCATTCATTTACCATTTTTTTCCAAATTTCCAAAATAAAGCAAGAGTACAAATTGCACTTGCTTGATGTACACAGCTAGCTGAATTTCTATTTGCATATAACAAAATCTTTTCGTAAGTTGGACCAACTCTGTTTCCTGTTCAAACCTTTCTTAGGTAAGCCTGTTTCTAAAGTCTCTATTGCTCGATGGATTTTTGAATGCATCTTCTTGGCTTATCGAGCCAAAGGGTCATCTCCATCAGGAAATATCCGGATGCATTCTACCAGGTCTGTTGCTATGTCTGTGGCCTTGTGGACCAAGGTTTTTTTTTTAGATATTTGCTCTGCAGCTACCCGGGCATCATCTCACACGTTTATCTCCCATTATAAATTGGACCTCCTTTCCAGGGACAGGGCATCCTTTGGCTCAGCCATGCTCTGCAACATCCCTCCATGAGGACCACCCAGGGTTGTTTAGTAGCTGGAGACTGTCCCTCAGGTTGAAGAGCAAATGAAAACAACTTCAGATAAATAAGTTATGTACTTGCCATAAAGTTCCATCAGAGTTGTTGCTTTTCATTTGTCTTCAACCGTCCCTCCCTCCTTCCCCCTGCCTTGTGTGCTTTGTAGTGGACTGGATGGAAGAATTATAATCCCTTTATCCTGGTTAGTAGTCCCTTTAATAAACCTTTTCTGGGTTGTTCCAGGTTTATAGACATGTTTGGAATTCGAAAAAACAAACTAAAAACTCAAAACTAAATAAACTTAAAATAAGGATAACCATGGCACAGTGTTGCAACAAAAGTCATTTTTAATAACAAAAAAAAAAAAAAAAGAGTTTTCACCCAATACATCCAGGGCTTCATCAGAGTAATAAATAAGACCAACAGCACTTCTTAAATACCCTAGTTAAATCACATGATTACACAATTTGACCATCCATTTTCTTAAAAGACCAATACTATATTCTAAACACCTGCCTTATATTCATTCTAAACAAAGTAGAAAAAAAATAAAATCAATAATCTGTACCTTCAAACTTCCAACACTATATTACTAAATATATCCATTTGTTCAGTTAAGTAAAAAAGTTAACGAATATAATTTGTTTTGTAACCATATTAAAATCTAATAAACACTTGGTTAAACACTTAATTAGGACTATAATGCATCCCTTTTAAAATCTCATTTACCCTAATTTTCAAAATACTCATTATTGAGCAGCAGACAGAAAATGATGTTGATTCCTGACTGCTGAAAATAAAGAATTATAGGATTTAATGCATTCTGCTGAACAAGTTAGAAAACATACTTTGCAATGTGGTTTTGATTCGTTAGAAGCCTCTTGCAGGGCTGCAGTCACTGGGTCTGTACTGAGAAGGCATGCTTGGCTTAAGGAGCAATCTTTGCCAGATCATGTTAAACCTAAATAACTGGATGCTCCCTTAAACCAAAACTACCTGTTTGGCAACATAGCAGTAGTAGTACTTAAAAAGATGGAGGGAAAAGCTAAATCTATGCAAACTATTAAAGATTTCCTGCAAGTACAGCCTTCCAGATTTAGTAGGCATTGGCCCTCTTAAGAATTGATCCTTTCCTGCCTCTTCCAGGTCTTCAGTCCAAACCCAGAACCAGCAGAACACCCAGGCTTCAGTCCCAGGGTACTCAAAGGCCTAAGCAGTGGGGGGCTCCCACTTCCAAAGCAGGAGTAGTAAGACCCCCCCCCCATGGTAAACTGTCTCAATGACTTAACTTTAAACCTTCCAAGCCCTGCTCAACTGTGTTTGTTCCTTTAGGGGGCAAGATCGCCCTGCATGCAAAAAAATTGGAAACTCATTACCCAGGACAAATGGGTTTTAAATATAGTTTCCCAAGGATACAGATTCCACTCCTTACCAACCCCAAGCAGTTGGCCAGACCTACCCCCAAATCAGTGGACAGAGGCTGAAAAGCAAGTTCTCTCTCTCTTAAGCATCTGGGTTAATCATTGTCCCAGAAGAATGGGGAAAAGATTTTTACTCAAGACTTTTCCTGGTAGACAGAAAAGACAATTACTGGCGTCCTATCCTGGACCCGTCTATCCTAAACACATATTTGGTAATCCCAAAATTCAAGATGCTAACTTCATCCGTTGCTTCCCATGCTAGGCAAAAATGCCTGGTTGGCAACACTGGATTTAAAGGAAGCCTACCTGCACATACCAATAAGGAAATCTTGCAGAAGAGATACCTACACTTCAGAGCAGGCTACACGCACTATCAGTTCTCTGCACTGCCCTTTGGCTCATCTACTGCGTCCAGGGTATTCACAAAGTGCCTAGCTCCAGTCATTGCATTTTGCAGGCAAAGAAGTAATCAAATTTACCCATACCTGGATGATTGCCTAATTCAGGCAAAAAAACAGGACATGCTATTAAATCATCTGGCATTTGTAAAGAAATTGCTAACTTCTCTGGGGTACACCTTAAACGAAAAGAAATCACATCTTGTACCCTGCCAACAAATTGTATTCTTGGGAGCAAGCTTGAATACAACTTCTGAGATGGCCTACCTCATGCCAGAGAAACAAGTTCATTTGACAGCCTACTTGAAACTACTGGCCACAAAGACCCCGCTATCTGCAAAGAAAATACTGCAAGCTCTGGGGTTCATGGCCTCTTGCATTTTACTAATTCCATATGCAAGACTGCATATGAGGAAACTACAATGGTATCTAAAAAGCCTATGGGTGTCAACATTCTCAGGATCTAGAATCAATGATTCCTATCATACCTTGTCTAAAGATAGAGTTCCTTTGGTGGGAAGAGGTCTGCCAACAAAACAAGGGACTGCTGTTCACTCTACCCCCTGCCACCCACACCCTAACAGATGTATTAGAATATGCATGGGGGGCTCACTTGGCAGGGCAGATGGAACCCCAAGTCAAATGCACCTGCATATCGATCAAAAAGAAATAGCTGTACAGAATGCTCTGACATCCTTCAAGGACCACATTCTTCCAGGACAATTATTGGTAAAGACGGACAACACCACTGTTATGTGGTACATAAACAAGCAGGGGGGAGAGCGCTCATACCCTCTGCAGACTAGCCATGGCTCTGTGGAACACAGCCTTGAGCTACCAAGTGCACCTACAGGCTCAATTCCTGCCAGGGAAGCTAAATACACTGGCAGACGACCTAAGCAGAAATCTCATGGATCCACACGAGTGGAAACTGGAACCAAAGATATTCAACATGTTGAGAAACAAATGGGGGAGCCCAGAGAGAGACCGGTTTTCCTCCCCTCAGAACTACCAATTGGACAAATTCTGTACAAGGACTTCCCACAAACAAGCTTGGAAAGTGGATACCCTGTTCTTCACCTGGAAATACCTGTCACTTTATGCCTTTCTCCCTCTGCCTCTCCTCTCCAAAGTGCTACTAAAGATCAAACGGGACAAACCAAGGACAATACTGATTGCACCAGACTGGACACACCAACACTGGTACCCCTTATTGCGCAGTGCATCACTGCTGGCACCATGGCACCTGCCTCAGACCCCTGCCCTGCTATCCCAGCAGAAGGACCAGATTCTGCACCCACAGCTTCAAACCCTAAACCTTGCAGCCTGGCTAATTACCTGATCTCTCCATTACCATCCCTCAGTAAGCAAGTGATGGATGTCATTCTGGAGGCAAGGAGGCCTAGTACTAGAAAATCCTATGCTGAAAAATGGAAAAGATTCTGTTCCTGGAGTCAAACTCTGGGGATGGGCACAGCAGTGCCCAGTTTACCTCATATTCTTCAACACTGAACTAAGATGCTTCACAAGGGTCTTTCCTTTTCTTCCATCAAGATTCATGCCTCAGCCATTTCAACACATTACAATACAGAGCCACCACTCTTTTCTCACCCATTGCTGAAGCAATTCCTCAGAGGGGCCAAAAGCTCAAGACCACCCAGGAGAGCCCCCACTCTATCCTGGGACCTTAACTTTGTATTGGAAAAGCTCTCTTTACCCCCCCTTTGAGCCAGCTGCAAATGCAGAGTTGAAATTCCTTTCTTGGAAAACAGCCTTCCTTCTAACTGTCACTTCAGCAAGAAGGGTGTCTGAATTACAGGTCCTCATAGCAGTGGAGCCTTTCATCATCTTTCATGCGGACAGGGTGTCCCTCAACAAATCCCACCTTTATGCCCAAGGTGGTATCCAGTGTGGCCCTTAAT
This sequence comes from Protopterus annectens, assembly GCF_019279795.1. NCBI lineage: Eukaryota > Metazoa > Chordata > Ceratodontiformes > Protopteridae > Protopterus > Protopterus annectens. The sequence continues at coordinate 793,700,340 of NC_056748.1, read as the reverse complement.
CAATCCATTCATTTGCCAGCCTTCTTTTATATTCCAAAGAACAAAGGGGAACGAATACTGCACTCCTTGGACGTGCACAGACAAGTTAGATTTTACTTGGACAGGACTAAGCCTCTCAGGAAATCTGAACAGCTGCTGATTGCATTTGCTGCAGGGGCAGAGGGAAAGGCCATTTTAAAGCAAACCTTTTCTAAGTGGATAGGCCATTGCATTCTTTTCTGTTATAAGCACTATGGAAAATCTACCCCACAGGGGATAAGACCACATTCAACCAGGGCTGCATCTATCTCTACAGCCTTTTTCAAAGGTGTCCCTACCAGGGACATCCTAGAAGCCGCTACTTGGAGTTCTGTACATACCTTCACCAAGCATTACCACTTGCCAATATTTTCTAAATCCAGAGCTGGCTTTGCCACTGCAGTCATGCAGGGCCTTATAGCTGGTCCTAATGCTGTCTGATTACCTCCTCCCATCTTTAGCTTTGGGAATCTACCCAAATGTGATGACTGTGCAACAGTGAAACACGAACGTAGTACAGTTGTGCACACTTACCATAAATGTAGATGTTTGAGTGTATTCACTGTTGCAGTCCTGGTTACCCTCCCTCCAGCCCCCTGACTTCTATTGACTATATCTATTCTTGTTTACTATGCTTTAAGCTTTTTGGTGTATTTGCTTTTTTGTTGGAGGTGTAACCTTGTATATAATTGCTTCCCATTATGGGGGCACCTGACAATTGGGGCAAGAAAAACTGATGTAATGGTGTCGGCTGCATGCTTTATACCCATGACTACCTGACGTCATGGAAAATGAGACAGCAACGACGCAGGATCCAAGACTTTGATAATCAGGCCGACTGAGGGCTACTGCAAGCAGATAACCCAAATCTGATGACTGCAACAGTGAATACACTTGAACATCTACATTTATGGTAAGTGTACACAACTTTACTTTCCACAGAGCTAAAAGATTCTTGAGTGAGTTGTAGAGTAGTGAGAGTTGGGGCTGAGCAGATTATAGTTGAATCATCTGCATACTTACTGTATTAGTGTGGCATGTTGGGCAGAGGTATGTAGATTATTAGTGAAGATGGAATAAAGAATTGGGCACAAAATTGAGCTTTGGGGTGCACCTATGGTAGTTGGAAGTATTTGGGGGATAGTACTCCTTGTCATTGGACAGACTGCTGCCTGTCAGATGGTTCTTGAACCAGGCAATAGTAGAAGGGGCAATGGATAGGGAGGCTAGAGTATCAAGTAGTATGGGGTGTGAGACCATATCAAATGCTTTTGATAGATCTAAAAATATAGCAGATGCAAGGCTGTTGTTTCTATGTTGGTTAACCAGATTAGTAAAGGAGAGAAGAGTAGTTGTGCTGTGATGTGGCCGAAATTAATGCTATGTGGTGGAGAGGAGATTGTTCGTTCAGGTATTGCATGACTTGGGAGTGTATACATTTCTCAAATATCTTAGATAAAGGGGATAGAATAACAATGGGATGATAATCTTAGAAGTCATAAGAATTGCCTCCTTTGTGTAGTGGAATAATGTATGAAAATGTCCATAGTTGGGAGATATAGGATTCCTGTATGGTTTATAAGGATAGAAACAGGGTAAGATAAGGATTCAGCTGCTATTTTTAGGAAGTTAGCAGGAAGACTATCTGTTGCAAGGGTGGTAGGTTTCAGTTTTTGGAGGAGTGTTTTGATTGTGACGGTTGAAATGACAGTGGAATTTTTAATCAGATTGTTTAATTTTATTTTAAAACTACAACCACTCTGCTACAGGCCCCGTGAGGACCTCAGTCTATCTCCAACCTAACACCACTCCAGCTGCTGTACCACCTTTATCTTTTATGCAACCGGCGGATACATTGTTGTAAGAAAAGCGCAGTCCAGGTCTGAACTGTCTGCAAACCCAAACAGCTGAAGTTAACTTTGAGTATGTGTCTACCTGTTTGAGCTAATATTCATTATCCCCTGGTGAACACTGTGCTTTGGCTTGTAAGCAGCCACACACACACTCCTCTTCCATTTTCTGTTTTATTCCCTTCTGTTAGCAGATAGTATCCATAACTGATCAAATACTGTGCGTTTGTTAATTTAAATTGAGACCACAGTAGCCTACTTGATACAAGGTTATCCTGTTTTTCCACATGAGAAATGGTTAAGAAATGACTTACAGCTTCAGAGCCTACCTGGGTCTCTACATTCACTGTCATATGTTCTTATATCAGTTTACTCTGTTTCCTGATTGTTTCCAGCCCCATCATAAGAGCAGCTAACAGGGCCTCTGCCCGCTTCGTTACCCACCCTGCCCCCCCAGTGGTCCTACCTTTATTACACACTCAAACCCCTCCCATCTTTCCAACCACCAACCATGGCACTAAACCCAACACTACCTCCTCCATCTTCCCACTACTGTCTCTCCTCCTCAGCTAACGTGTGTAATCATATCATACCTATGCTCACTGCATGCACTCTCCTTGCATATCTTACATCCTACCAAAACTCCATCATTCCCCCACTCAACCACTACTACTCTACTATTACTCACACCACCACTCATGTCTCACCCTCACTCAGCTCCCCTCCCACCAACTCAAGAAACCATCCCTATGCACCCCCCACATATTCTATCAACTATATTACTCAAACAAAAAGCATACCTGCAACTTAACATAGTAACCCTCCCACCATACGTATTACCCACAGAGCTCAATCGTAAAGTTTCCCTAATAAACACATTCAAAAATTGAGAACTAATAACCTCATGCATATCAAAACTAGCACTAAGTGGAGACATCCACCCCAATCCTGGCCCTGCCATTTCCAACCCCACTCCTCAAAATCAGACTAGAAACCACAACTTCTCCCAAATCACAGCCAATAGAAAGCCAAGTGACCTTCTACTAAGCCTAAATATTAGAAGTATATCCAACAAGGTCCATGAACTCCATGCCACCATAGACTTCTACTCCCTAGATATAGTCATCCTGACAGAAACCTGGCTAAAACATCACATCACCAGTGAGCAAATCCTCCGTACCGGTTACGGCATACTAAGAATAGACTGGCTAAACAAGAAAGGAGGCGGTATAGCTATAATATTTAAACAGCATCTAAACATCCAATTCTTAAAATCATCAGCTCCACAAATTGGCAATGAAGAAATAATACATACCAACCTCAAAATAAACTAAAATAAAACCATCAACATAATCGGATGCTACCTCCCACCTGGCTAGAACATCCCTCCACTAGAAAACCTCCGTAGCTGAACTACCCAACATCTCCCCCAAGAAACTATCATTTTAGTTGATTTCAATATTGACTGGCAATCCTGTTCTGGCAACCATCCAGCCCATCATCTAAACCTTCATGGCTTCATGCTTCACTCAACTAGTCCATTCGCCAACCAGGATAAATAAAAACTCCAACAAGCACACTACCCTGGATTGGATACTAGTCTGTAAGAGCCCCCTGTCATATATAGCAGGCTGCTTATCGGATAGCCTCAGTGATCACTCCCCAGCTTTCCTACTCAAAAAACACCTTTACCAAGTTAAATCTGTCATCTTCCATCAAATACCTAATAAACTAAACTTTAACCCACTCGCATTTATCTCATCCCTCAAAGAATGTAACTGGCATCCTCTAAAGTACCTCAGTCTTGATCGCGCAGTTGAATTATTTAATGCTAGCTTCCTGAGCATCCTTAATTACCATGCCCCGATAAGAATTTCCAGAACCAAAGCACAACCCTCCTCATGGCTACAGAAAACCACTAAGTCAGAAATGAAAAATGGGGATAAAGCCTGGGAACACTGACCCAAAAACCCCTCAACTAGACAAATTCCTAGAACTATGCAATAGTCAAAAAGCTAATAAAACATGACAAATTCCAATACTACCAGTCTGCCCTAGACTACTCCCAACACACCCCCAAACAATTGTCCTCCATAAACACCATCCAGGTAAAGTCAGTACCCCTCCTCCTAACATCCCTCACTCCACCAAAAGTATTGATACCTCATTCAACACACACTTCACACAAAACCATACTATCACTAGCTAGACAACACAACCCCCCTCCTCTCCAACTCACACCTTCAACTAGTAATCTCCCCACTGGTTTTCTCTTTTTCTCCTATTCCTACCTCCAACATAAAAAAAAAAAACTCTTAACTAAACTTAAGCCCACCAAATTAGCAGCAGACAAACCTCCCAAGTGAATACCTACAAATCGCAGCTGACCCTCTAGCCTACCCAGTAGCCATCTTGATTAACCGATCCCTGTCAGAAAGTTTTGTTCCCACACTATGGAAAGTATTGCATACAATTCCCCTCCACAAAGGCAGTCCCTCCACAGAACTAACCAATTACTGCCCCATAGCTAGTCTCTCTCCACTCTCCAAAATACCAGAGAGATGCATTCACTCTCGGGTCTCAGACTACCTCTTTACTAACAACCTCCTTTCCAATACTCAGCATGGTTTCCGACCAAACCATAGCACCACCACTGCCTTACTCTCCTTTACTAACACTATCCTTCAGCATAAAAACAATGGATATCTCTCCTCTGCTACTTTCCTAGACCTATCTAAAGCATTCGACATGGTCGCACACAAACAACTCATCTCTGTCCTCAATAACCTATCGTTCTCTCAATCAGTCACCAACTGGTTTCAGAGTTACCTGTCTGACTGTCAACAGTCCGTTGTATGGCAGAATGACGTATCTCCCCAACTACCTGTCTCTAAGGGGTTTCCCAAGGATCCATCCTTGGACCCGTACTCTTCCCTGTTTTCACCAATGATCTAACCTCTGACACCAAACCTGGCACACTCAATACAGTACGCAGATGACTCAACCATCTGCTCAGGTCTATATCAGAACATTGAAGTATTAAAACTTCGAATGTTCTGATATCGAACACTATTCAGTGAACGCTAAGAATAGCGAAGCTGCAGAACATCGAATTCTTTCCTCAGGAAAAAATTTGGTTGGCCGTTTCTGTGGCTTCGCTATTCTTAGCGCTGTGGGGGAAAGTTACGGGTTGGATTCAGGTAAGTGTGCGATTGTTTCTGTGTTAGGGTTAGGGGCGGTTTAAGTGAGTTAGGGTTAGGGCGCGGGTTATTCGTGTGTGCGATAGTTACAGACTTTAGGGTTAGGGACAGTTTAAGTGAGTTAGGGTTAGGGTGCAGGTTAGGTGAGTGTGCGATAGTGACGGACCTTAGGGTTAAGCTTAGTGGGTAGATAGTAGTGTATGTTTAGTTTAGTGCAGCATTAGATGTAGGAATTTAAATGTATGTGTGTGGTTGATGTTTGTTTGATGTGCTTGTGTTGTGTGTGTGTGTGTGTGTGTGTGTGTGTGTGTGTGTGTGTGTGTGTTTCAGAGCAGCAAATTTATTCCATGGGAAAAAATTTGCTGTTCTGAATGTTCGATATTTTCATGTTTAGATGTTTTGGGGCCAATGAAATAGCGTTAGCTATTTTCATCTTTCGATAACATGATATAAACGTATCTGCTCAGCCCAGTTCCTACCCAAACTGCAAAAAGTCACACAGGAAACCTTTTCTTCTGTTGAAACTTGGTTATCCAATGCCCAATTAATACTCAACCCAAACAAAACTAAACTACTCATCTTCCAACCCACCAAACGTACTCAAAACAACTCTCACTTTAACATCACAGCAAAAGATAACACCACTATACACCCAACAGAACTCACCAAATTGCTAGGAGTGGAAATAGACAATAAACTAAAATTTGACATTCACATATCCATGACCATAAAAAAAGTCCACAAAAAACTAGGAGCGTTATACAGAAATAAGCAACGTCTCACCAAAACAACAAAGAATTCATTAGCAAATTCCCACCTTATCTCCACCCTTTATGCCTCTCCAATATATACCAACCTAAGGCAATGCGATCTAAACAAGCTTGAGACCTGCTACAACAAAATCGTCAAATTCACCACAGGGGCATCCTACCGTAGTCACCACTCTCTCTCACTTACTGAACTGGGCTGGCTTGAACTCCCTCACCTCCTTCAATGTTATCAACTCACACTCGCCCACAAACTAGTAAACCATCCACTAAAAGTCCCATCCCTCCAGAATCTACTCCAACCCTATCGCACCACCAGACGTCTAAGATCCAGCAACAAAAAATCAATTACAGGTCACTAAAGCCAATAACTCTGGAGAAGCACTGTTCTCTTGCGCCATAGCCAAATTATGGAACTCCCTCCCACCCACAGTTACCTCCGTACCATCATGCACCCACTTCAAAACTTTAGTAAAAGCACACCTAAAAACATGCTGGCTATGCCCTTGCAACTCCCCTCTAATATCACCCACCCCATCCACCTTTCTTTCCACCCCACTAACTATCTCGATTATAGCAAGCTCGGATGCTCATAAGCCTAACTACTTATTTATACAGCAGGAAATTCTTATTGTACCAATTGTTAATGTCTGATGTTAAGTTGTCAATCTCGCCTTCATTCTTGCTGGATGGGTTCGGAGCCAATCCTCGGCTCCGACTTGGCCAATACTAAAGCTCGAGAGCTATTTTTACCAGCTCGAGGCTCCCCTATATCCCACAATGCTAGGCGGTAACTACCCAGATCTCGTTTGCCGCTTCAGCTGTGAGGTGCTTTTTTCTACCGGCTCTGCAGGTTAGTTTATTTATTTATAAATTTCTCTAAAAACCCCTTAGTTTTTCTTCTAATAGTGTAGTTGTTGTTGTCCCCTAAGTTACTATCCCTCTTAGCTTAATCCGGCTCCCTTTTATCCCGTTTTATTCCCTCTTTTGTCCTGTTAATTTGTTAGGCCTTTGGGCCCAACCCCTTTTTCCCTTAGTGTTTTTCTTGCGTGTGATTGACTTAGTTTTTGTTAAGGGTTGTATCTGTGTGTGTGTGTTTTGTAGTTTGATACTAGAATGTCTAAAGACACCAAGGTCTCAGGCTTCAAGAAGTGTGACTCGTGCTGTCAGAAAATGTCTCTGACAGACAGTCACACTTCTTGTGTATATTGCCTGGGACCTCTGCACCTGCAGGACTCTTGTTCTGTCTGCCATGCATTCAGTCCAAGAGTCCTGCAGGAGCAAATTAATACTTCGAGGCTTGTTAAAGCCTGAAGGCTCCCCGACCCAGTCTTCGTCAGGGAAGCCTTCCAGGCCGTCGGCTCCAGCTTCAGAGCCTTCGACCGGAGGCACCAAGACTGCTTCGACATCGGCTCCGGCTGGAGCCGATGTTTCCAAGATTGGCCGGAGCCGAGGGTTCCAGGACTCAGATGGCTCCCATAGTGGTGTCGGAGCCATCTACCAGAAAGAGGTCAAGGTCCCCGTCCCTTGGCTCCATTCACTCGGCTCCGGGATCCCCACTTCTGTCTGAGCGGAGCCACAGGTCCCATTCCTCTCGATCCTCCAGGCTGTCCGACCATGACGTAGAGAGGGTGGTTAGTAGACTTCTCAAGTCTCAGGCACTGGCCCAAATGCTGCATAGCCCTACTCAACAGTCAGTGGCTATACCCATCCCATCTTCGGTTCCTCCTCCGACTCCCTTGAGTTCAGAGCCGGAGCTTGTGGGAGCCGTGACTGTCGGCATGTCGGAGCCGATTCCCCACCTTTCCGCTCCATCGTCTGCTCCGATCTCCTCCTTGGAGGGATCTGGGCGCCGGGCTTCCCTCGTCGGCTCCGAGGGGGCAATTGGCATCGGACCCTTTTCCGACCCCGTTCTCCCTCTCAGAGCTTCGGTGCTGGTGAGTTCGGCCCCATCGGCCTCGGAGCAGTCCCTCACAGTGCCGAGAGGAGTCCTTGTCTCTAAGGAGTGGGGATCTTCGGCCCTGCCTGATCGGGGTGCCTTCGAGGTCATGAGGAGTGTGCCTACCTGTGACCCTGTGTCTGCCCCACGGTCGTTCCCTCAGCTCCTCCCTCTACAGTGCCTGCGGTGGTCTCTACCCTCCTTCTCGTTCCAGACCGTAGAGAGCCAACGCCTCAGGTTTCCCCATTGGGAATATCCTCCTCTTCCGAGGCTTCCCCTGATCCAGCAGGGGAACCCCCTCAGAAGAGAAAATGCAAGAGGAAACATTGACTCCCCTGAGTCTATCACGTCAGATACCGACTTGGATGAGTTGAAAGGGTCCCCCTCTGAAGATGTCTCCTTTTCTGACATCCTTGAAATCCTTAAACAGAGGGGGAACTGGCCCACCCTCAATCCTTCCGAGGACGAGTCTGTTTACCTTGAGGCGTTTGGTTCTGGCCCCTCCACCTCCTGGGTGTCTCCTCCCTTCGACCCCCTCATGGAAGTGGTGGCAAGGAAGGCGTGGACGGCCCCTGATACAGTGGAACCTACCCCACGGAGGCCGTCTAAATTTATCACAGCTCCTATGGACAAACAATTCTTATCTAAGGGCGTCCCTGTTGATGCCATGATGGTGGCCGCAGCCACTAAGAAGGAATTAGCTGATCCTTCAGTACCTGTCCATCCTCCTAATAAGGAATCTAGGACTATGGATAGGTATGGTAAGCGGATGTTTTCCTCAGCGACCTTTGCTATGCGGTCGCTGAACTACTTGTGCCACTTCACCCGTCTTCAGAGAGACATGCTCAGAGAAATGGGTGATGCTATACAGGATCCAACAACTGAGGGGTTTCGAGACAAAATGAACTCCCAGTTGGCAACCCTGAATTCGATCGTCAACTCCTCCATGCTGCTTATCTCCTATGCGGCTGATGGGGCGAGTAGGGCCGCAGGTACAGGCGTAGCTTTAAGACATCACGCCTGGATGCGGCTTTGCAACTTTGCAGACCCTTTCAAGGCGTCCTTCTCCAATTCCCCCTTTGACAGTTCAGCCTTGTTTGGACCTCAGGTGAAAAGATACTTTGACCAGGTGCGAGCAAGAAGGGAAGACTCTCTCTGCCGTGGGAGTCCGTTTTTCCACCCCGTCCAGACCATATCCCAAGGGTCAGAAGGGGGGAAAGATGTGGTTCTGGAAGCCACAGGGAGTCTCGCCTGAAGCACAAAGTCAGTTCCCATCTAGAGACAGAGGGGGGAACAACAATAGATGCCACCCTAGAGGCAGAGGGGGTCCGCAAAATCAGGGTAGCAGAGAGACTCTTTCTGACAAACCCTTTCAGCATCCCTGAGGAGCTGCCCGGCTGTCCGCCTTCGGAGGCAGTCGGGGGAAGATTATCACTGTACCCAGAAGCCTGGCTTTCTCTCACTCAAGACAAATGGGTACGGTCGATTATATCCGAGAGTTACAAAATTCCCTTTGTCCACACCCCATCTCAACCAAAAGGGCCCCTTCCAGATGTTCCACCCAGTCTGAGGGAACAGGCAGCGCTAGAAATATCAAAGTTGCTGTCAGAGAGCTATCCAGCCAGTCCCGACAGACCAGCAAGGATCCGGAATCAACTCCAAATTCTTTTTGGTACCAAAAAGACAGGGGACTGGAGACAGATATTGGATCTCAGCAGACTAAACAAGTCTGTAAGAAAAACAAAATTCCGGATGGTCACGCTACAGTCCATTCTACCCGTCTTGGGTCAGGACAATTGGATGTGCTCAATAGACCTTCAGGATGCATACTATCATATGAAGATGCACAGACGCTCCAGGAGGTTCCTCCGCTTCCGGCTGGGAGCCAGTCATTACCAGTTCAGAGCCCTGCCCTTTGGTCTCACTACAAACCCCCCGAGTGTTCACCAAATGCATGACAGTGGTCACGGCTCACTTGAGACGACAAGGATTCCAGGTGTTTCCATATCTAGACGACTGGCTCCTTACCGCCACCACCAGGCGTCAACTTCTCCTGTCCAGAGACTGCACCATTCATATTTGCAAAGCTGTAGGCATTTCCATAAATTTCGAAAAATCTGCCTTTTTGCCTTGTCAGTCTATTACCTTCATAGGCGCCACCTTAGACACAATTCATCTTTCCGCAAAGCTAACAGAGCAAAGGGTATCAGATATCCGCAGACATGTTCACATTCTTCTTCAGTGCAACAAAATCCAAGCCAGGGTTGTCTTGAAGGTATTAGGTCTCATGGAGGCTGCCATTACACTTCTTCCCCTAGCCTGTTTTCACATGCGGATGCTGTTTTCTCAATGGTCCTTCCAACAGCTCCCAATGTCTTACAGCATTTTGCTGACCCAATCGTGCAAGAATCACCTTTCTTGGTGGATGTTCTCACCTCAAATTCTTCAGGGCAGATCCCTAGTTCCCCCTCCCCGGTCGCCACGGTGACAACGAACGCCTCCCTGATTGAGTGGGGGGGGGGGGGCATTATCAGGGCAGGACGGTCCAGGGCACGTGGCAACCTTTCGAATGCCACTTGCACATAAATGTCTTGGAGATGAGAGCAGTACTTTTAGCGTTGCAAGCCCTTCAGGACTCTCTTCCCACCGGGACTGTTGCAATTCAGAAGGACAATATGTCTGTAGTGTGGTACATCAACAAACAGGGCGGAACCAAGTCCTATCCCTTATGTCGAGAGGCACTCAGACTTTGGCAGTGGGCGATCTCTTCTCAGCGGTTTCTGATAGCAACGCACATCCCCGGGAAGTCGAACGTGATAGCGGACAAGTTTAGCAGGGCCATACTCATGCCACACGAGTGGTCTCTCAAACAATCAGTGCTGGAAGAAATCTTTCAGGGATGGGGCCGACCTTGCTGCGATCTTTTTGCAACTCCCCAAAACAGCAAGTGTCACGATTTCTTCACCCTCTTCCCTCTACCCGGCCAACCCACCAGAGACGCTGTAGTCCACGATTGGCCCCGGGGACTTCTGTATGCCTCCCCCCCCCCCCTTTCCACTGATCACTCAATTAATTCAGAAAGCTACCGCCTTGAGAGTCACTATGTTCCTCATTGCTCCTTACTGGTCTCGGCAGATATGGTTTACGTTCCTGCATCGTTACCTCTTGGAGCAGCCTTGGCATCTGGACCCAGTGCCAGATCTTTTGACCCATCAGTCGGGTCAGCTGCACCACTCCCTCCAATCTCTCAACCTCACAGCTTGGTTGCTCCCCCTCCTACCCTAGCCAGGCTTCCTTTAATTTCCCGTTCAGTCCGTAACATCCTTATAGCTTCCCACAAGTCTTCTACCAGAAGGATTTACAATAGCAAGTGGAAACGTTTTTTCTTCTGGGCAGCAACTAAAAACATAGACCCTTTCACTGCGCCTATCCAGTCTATCCTAGACTTCCTGGCAGAGCTTTTTCACTCAGCCTCTTCTTCGTCTACTATCAGAGTACAATTGGCGGCCATATCTAACTTTCACGTAGGCCTTTTGGACTTCAGCATCATGTCCCATAAACTTTGCAAAGCCTTTCTCAAAGGTATCTTTTTGCTCAAGCCCCCAATCAGAGATCCCCCACCTCAGTGGGACTTAAATTTGGTTCTGGCTTCCTTGATTCTCCCCCCCTTTCCCCCCTTTGAACCTGCGGCTTCCTGCTCTCTGAAGTTGCTCTCATGGAAAACCCTTTTTCTAGTAGCCATAACATCAGCTAGAAGGGTATCTGAACTTCATGCTCTCTGCATTCGTCCTCCGTATTTAGTTTTCCATAAAGACAGTGTCCCTCTGGACTAACCCGTCCTTTTTACCCAAGGTTTCTTCTGAGGCAAATCTAAACCAGACTATCGATCTCCCAGTCTTCTTCCCTGATTATTCCAACAGGGCAGAACAAAAGTTACACTTTCTGGATGTTCATCGCCAGCTTCGTTTTTATTTAGACAGAACTAAACACTTTAGGAAATCTAACCAGCTCTTCCTATCTTTTGCGGAAGGGAAAATGGGCCTTCCAGTTTCTATAGTGTCCCTATCGAGATGGCTGGCCTCTATAATTACTTTCATCTATGAACTCAGAAGTCAAAAGCTGCCATCAAGACCTAGAGCTCATTCAACCAGGGCGTTGGCTACATCAGTAGCTTTTCAGGCTAGACTGCCAATAGATTCCATTTGTTCAGCAGCCACATGGGCTTCTCCTCATACCTTTATCTCACATTACAAATTGGATATGGCCTCCAGAAACCGGGCTAACTTTGGTTCCACCGTCCTCAAGAGTCTGTTCGATGAGCCACCCAGGGTAAAGGTGCTAGGGACGCGGTCCCATCCAGCAAGAATGAAGGCGAGATTGACAACTTAACATTGAGAAGTTATGTACCTACCATAACGTTCCATGTTAGTTCTCTTCTTCTCTCCTTCTTTCTTGCGTCCCACCCTCCTAGCCTGGACAGACCGAAAGGATCCTTTGGGATCTTCCTTCCCACAGTTTCAACCACCTCTATTGTCCCTTTTGGTAGCTTTAGACGTAGGTTTATATAGAGGTGGGTTTTCTCTTTCTCCATCCCTTGGGGACCAGAACTGCTATGGTTTTAGCTATCAAATGATATCTGAGTAGTTACCGCCTAGCATTGTGGGATATAGGGGAGCCTCCAGCCGGTAAAAATAGCTCTCGAGCTTTAGTATTGGCCGAGTCGGAGCCGAGGATCGGCTCCGAACCCATCCAGCAAGAAAGAAGGCGAGAAGAAGACAACTGACATGGAACGTTATGATAGGTACATAACTTCTCATTATGTACTTCCAGATGATAAAGATTCTGGTTGTCTACTGATGTACTATGTTCTTCATCCATAACTATTTGTAATTAATTGCTATGTTGATCAATTTATTTATTTATATTTGTTGACCGGAAGTGTCCGACTGGACATAGGTCCATTTTCATTAGAGGCCCGGGGAGAAAAGCTACACAGTTAAAATAAACGGACAGTAGTTACATTGGATTACATAGCGTTTAACAATTTACACAGCAATTACTTACAACATATTTACAGATGAAGAACATAGTACATCAGTAGACAACTAGAATCTTTATCTGTGAAGTACATAAGACATTAACAAATGTTAAAATAAGAAGTTTCTGCTGTATAAGTACTAGGCTTATGAGCATCTGAGCTTGCTATAATCAAGGTAGTTAGTGGAGTGGAAAGAAAGGTAGTGGTTGGATGGGGTGGGTGATATTAGAGTGGGAGATGCAAGGGCATAGCCAGCATGTTTTTAGGTGTGCTTTTAGTAAAGTTTTGAAGTGGGTGCATGATGGTACGGAGGTAATTGTGGGTGGGAGGGAGTTCCATAATTTGGCTATGGTGCAAGAGAATACTATGCAAATCCAATGCAACTACTGTCTGTATATTTTAACTGTGGAGCTTTTCTCCCCAGGCCTCCGGTGAAAATGGACCTACATCCAGTCGGACACTCCCGGTCAACAAATGTAAATAAATAAATGAAATCTTGGAAAGTGAGAGGATGCCTGAGGAGTGGCGAAAGTGTTTTGGTACCGATTTATAAGAATAAGGGGGGATATGCAGAGCTGTAGTAACTACAGTGGGATAAAACTGATCTGTCACAGCATGAGGTTATGGGAAAGAGTAGTAGAAGCTAGGTTAAGAAGGGAGGTGATGATTAGTGATCAGCAGTATGGTTTCATGCCAGGAAAGAGCACTTACAGATGCAATGTTTGCTCGGAGTGTGTTGATGTAGAAGTATAGAGAAGGTCAGGAGGAGTTGCACTGCGTCTTTATGGACTTTGAGAAAGCATATGACTGGGTGCCTAGAGAGGAGTTGTGGTATTGTACGAGGAAGTCGGGAGTGATAGAGAAGTATGTAAGAGTGGTACAGGACATGTACAAGGGTAGTGTGACAGCGGTTAGATCTGCAGTGGGAGTGACAGATGCATTTAAGGTGGAGGTGGGAGTACATCAAGGATCATCTCTGAGTCCTTTCTTTGCAGTGGTGATGGGCAGGTTAACAGACGAGATCAGACAAGAGTCCCCGTGGACTTTGTTGTTTGCAGATGACATTGTGATGTGCAGTGAGAGTAGGGAATAGTTTGAGGAGACCCTGGGGAGGTGAAGATATGCTCTAGAGAGGAGAGGAATGAAGGTCAGCAGGACTAAGGCGGAATATGTGTGTGTGAATGAGAGGGAGGATAGAGGAATGGTAAGGATGCAGGGAGTAGAGCTGGCAAAGGTGGATGAGTTTAAATACTTGGAATCAACAGTTCAGAGTAATGGCGAGTGTGGAAGAGAGGTGAAGAAGAGAGTACAGGCAGGGTGACATGCATGGAGAAGAGTGTCAGGAGTGATTTGTGACAGATGAGTAACAGTAAGAGTGGAAGGGAAGGTCTACAAGAGGGTAGTGAGACCAGCTATGTTATATGTGTTGGAGACAGTGGCATTGACAAAAAGGCAGGAGTCAGAGCTGGATGTGGCAGAGTTAAAGATGTTAAGATTTGCACTGGGTGTGACGAGGGTGGACAGGATTAGGAATAAGTATATTAGAGGGTCAGCCCAGGTTGGACAGTTTGGAAACAAAGCCAGAGGCGAGATTGTGTTGGTTTGGACATGTGCTGATGAGGGATGCTGGGTATATTGGAAAAAGGATGCTAAGGATGAAGCTGCCAGGTAAGGGGAAAAGAGGGAGGCCTAAGATCAGGTTTATGGATGTGGTGAAGAGAGGACATGCAAATGGTTGGTGTGACAGAGCAAGATGCAGAGGACAGGAAAAAATGGAAACAGATTATCTGCTGTGGCGACCCCTAATGGAAATAGCTGAAAGAAAAATAAGCTTTGATTGTGGTGGTGGGAACTGGAGAGAGAGTAAAGGAGGGGATGTAATCTGGCATTTGGCTGGGATATGTACATGAATGTTTTTGGATAATTGGGTTGATAATGTTAGGATGGATTCTGTAAAATGATTAAGTTGAGAGGCTATGTTGTTGGGGGTGAAGTTAGGAGCTGGCATGGTAGTTTTTCCTGGTTTCAGTAGGGAGTTGATAGCTTGCCAAAACTCTTGTGGATGTTTTGAGTGCTTACTTTGGACACTGAGGAAGTAGTTCTGTTTATCAAGTTTGGTTAACCTCTTGGCCTGGTTTCTAAGTTGTTAGTAGTTTTGTTTGGTAAGGGGAGCTTTATCCCTTTTTACAGATTTTTCCATGGCTTATCTCTGGCCTTCAGTAAGGGCCCTTGTTTCATCATCATTTCTATCCCTTACTAATTTACACTACTTTCTCTCCATATTGTCTTTGGTAAATTTTTTTAAGACTAAATATTTTCTGTAACAACCAACATTAATAGAGAGTAACGAGTTACTGCAAATACTAACATTTAAGTCATTAATATCTTTCTGTAACTGTTACGTCTTCCATTCATTGTCACAGATTATCATCAAATCCATCCCTGTTCGTCAGAAAGCTTATGTAATTCCATATGCATAGGTGTTCCCTCCTCTGTTTCAACAGGGAATTTCCATAAACGTAGTCCTTTCGAAACTTGCTGCAATGGTTGAGGATTTATTCAAAAACAAGTTATCCATTTGCAGAGACTTGTATTTCCTAAGTGCATGCTCCAAAGAATGTAACTGTTCATTAAAGGATCCGCCGTCCTTAACTTCTCAAGCTGGAAGTTAAAACTGACCAATTCTTCATTTGGAACTGCTGCACCTGCATTGTTAGTGTCATTACACTCATTGTTCCCAGGGGAGTTCTTCAACAGTTGTGCAGTGTCAGCAAGTACAACTGAGTAGACGTTATTGTATCCACGGTGTTGGTCGCCTTTCGCATTTGTGCAGTCAATTCCTGAACTAGCAATGTAAGCTGCACTACCAGCTGCTCCATATTTTATCAAAGTAACCATGTATAAACACTAGCCGGGGTCGCACACTTGGAATTCGGAAAAAAAAACAAACTAAGCACTCAAAACTAAATAAAATTAAAATAAGGATAACCACGGCACAGTGTCGTAACAAAAGCCACTTCAATAACAAAAACAAAAAAAGATCAAGTGTTTTCACCCAATTCATCCAGGGCTTCATCAGAGTAATAAATAAGAGCAACAGCACTTCTTAAATAGCCTAGTTAAATCGTTCTTTCTGTTGGCATGAAATCTCTGAAGGGCTTGGTGCCCAAAACCATCTTTTAGTCATCTTAGCTCGAGCTAATGATTTAAGTGTGTGGAACGTACTCTGACGCTTTGGAGTCTGGCTGGCTGGGGTATAACCCATATAGCTTAGGCTACTGCAGCAGTGATCATTCAAACATACTGTTATGGTAAGTTTACTTACACAAATGTAATTTTTCAGTGATGGACTTGATGCTTGGGTTTGCCTCATTTTAGCCTCATGCAGTCTTCTCAGCACTCAGAATTAGAAATATGCTACAAACTCCCACCTCTCAACTCATCACTGTATTACCTTAAAAAAGTTACAATGGCTTGAACTTCCCCATTACTTGTCATTCCTTCAGCTCTCAATTACTCATAAACTAATTTATAAACCACAAGACTGCCCCACACTTAACTCACTACTCACCTCCTTTTGTCCCACTAGACCACTGCGATCTGAACAGTAGCAGCATTGTCAAGTCCATAAACCCATATCGACAGCAGGGCAGTTATACTCTTGGACCATAGCAAAAAAATGAAATAACCTGCCCAACATCCACCCACCTTCAGCATAATCCTAGCAACTTTAAAACTGCTCTTCATAACCACTTCCTTACCAATTGGATATGTAACTGCTCAATTTCCTTCTCTGCCATTACTTAATGTGAATATTAAACCTGTTTAGTCCATCTTTCATCCCTTCTGATTTTTCTTCTCCTATGCACTAATGCTTCTAATCTGCTGCCTAATTTCTACTCATAAAATTACTACACATTCATCTCTCCAATTACTACTCCTCTCCATTTTTTTAGCCTTCCTCTCTCTAATTTACATGCCACTTCTTCATATTTTCTTGTTTAGCATAAGTCTTCAGTAATGTTCAACTTGTATTAACTTCACAGTCCTATGTAGTCCTTGTATTTACTCCTTATACTTGTTTAATGCCTGGTGGATGTTCCCAAACCAATTACCTCTGTCATAAACATATTTTCCTTACTCGTCTTTTGATTTAACCTTTTGTATAATTGTTATAGAAACTATTCATGTACATCTTGTTAACTGTCATTTAAAAACTTGTATGTTCAACTTGGAGCTTTTCTCCTCTGGCCTCCACTGAAAAAGGGCTTTCATTGGCCCAGTGGACTTTCCCGGTAATCAAATGCCAATCGGTAAATAAATTTTAAGCCTGAACCCTTTTATGTGCCAGCCTTTCCTTGTCATATTTTTAGTACCAAAGGCTCCTTGATGACAGTGACTTTGATTTCAAAATTGTTTACAGTGTTTTCATATAGCTTTCTCAAGCAGCTGTTTTTAACTGGTGTACAGCTTATATTCTGTGATGATTTTTTGTACAAAAATTGCACTGTGTATAATCTTCAAAGGAGCAGGGTCATTGTTTAAACTGTATGGTATGTATTGTCGGGTAACGGATTTGAGATTGTGTATATCTTTTTGACCAGCAGGGCTTGTATCTTAACCTAAGCCTTATATTTTTCTCTGGGTACGTGATTTTTTTTAGTGCATAACTTAAAAACAGGCTGTCCCTTACCATTCTGTCTGAGGGTGTAGGCTCATTACCCTATGTCGTAGATATTGAGAGAATTACCGTATGACTATACACATATATATCGCCTGAGATTCAGCAGGCTGATAGCTTATCAATGTGCCAGATATTTTGGGTTAATTCTGCTGCATGTGTTATATATTTCCTTAGAGTTAATAAGCTCATGTCCTGTTGTACCTCTCGGACAGTATCACATAATTTAATTGAGCTTGGATTTATGGATGATCTTAGTCAGTAGACCCAAACCTTTTTTTTTTTTTTTTTTTTTTTATACATCCCAAATATCTTAAAGTAATTCCATTTTGAGTATTTGGAGGAGTGTAATATGAGATGTGGTAAACCCTTATCTTGTCCTGTCTCAGCATATACAAGATGGTTGAATTATAACTGAAGATTTGTGGAAATTGTTTGTAGTAATAGACTAGTATCTTAACATTAGCATACACTTTAGGGTGGTTGTTTCTGAAAGTTGTAGTAAATGTGATCTTAAAGAAAGCAGGCTAATAATACTTCTTTTGCAACATTTTTGGAGAGCCTGTTCATTTAAGCTCCAGCACAATATTCAGGTAGTCTGGTGAGGAACCAGCTTAACAGATCTGAGCAGAAGTTTTCTTTAAGATAGGCATTTTTGTCTCTCACTAGTCTTCTCTGTACCTTCACTAATGTTAAAATAGTCCCAAGTCTGTCTCTAACCATCTTTGCCTTTGAGGATTGAAGTGACCTGACCATTATTTCTTGTTTTTAGGACATTTTAGGCCTCAAGTTATCTTAAAGATGTTAAATATTAGATCATTAGGTCACTGTTGCAGTAGCCTAAGCTGTTTGTGTTGTATACTGCAAAGGATATGACCATCAGCCAGCTTTCAAAGCTTCAGGGCACCTTCCACCTGCTCCAACCCCTGTAGGGGTCAAGTAGTGTTGCACAGAAGCAGTGGTTAGGGTGCCTGGAGCTTTAGAGCTTTCTTGTCATTGAAATGCATTCCATCTGTGGACTTTTTAGAACTGAAATTCAGCTAGCAATCCTTCAAGGCTAGGAAGATAAGTAGCCTGCTAAGGGAAATCTTACACAGTGTAATTTTTTCTGAGGAAAAACTGTGCTTTTCTGTGAAATTTTATGTAGGGAGTTTACCAACTGTCATGTCTTGTAAGGGGAATTTTATGATATGAATGCGTGTGTGAAAATTACTGCATAATTTCTTATACTGTATATATTCTACATATTTATGTAGGATAGTTAGGTCAGGGGCAGGAAGTTGTGCTTTTAGAGACTTGTCATTTTGATTTTTTTTTAAACCTCTAAGTCTCTACTTTTCTGTCAGGAGATTTACCTACTCACACAGGATCTGTTACACAGCTTTCAAGTTTTTTTTCCAGCTAAACAGTGGAGCGTTTTAGTCTCCTTGGTTCTTCTTTCTCCCATCTACAAGAACATTATTTCTTGGGAGTCTTTGGATGTTAGGCTAGTTCCCTCACTGCCTCAGCCACTGACTGGTTACTCTGCTTTGGCTGGACTTTGTTCCTTGGACTGCTTATTGCATCTCAGTCCATCTGGTGTAGCTCCTTGGAAAGCCACTGAGGACTGTGAGTTAGACGTGTGGCTTGAAGGGTTGTCCTCTACAAGCTAAGGATTGTTGGTCTCTGGGGAAAGAACGGCGAAGACTTGCCATATAGCCAGACTAATGTGCCTGATTCTCTGGGTAGTGCCTCAAAATGGGTCGATCTTTTGCTAGAAAGTCTCCCTGGAAAAAAATACAAAAATTGAGTATTACTTCTCTTGTCTCTGTAGTTATAGTTAGGTAGGACTTTGCTGGAATTTGCTAAGGAGTTGCTTTAAATTTTAAATCCTGTTTCCTCACTGAATTTAAATAGAAAAAAGATCTCACTCAGATTCTGACACAGATTTCCAGTCGGGAGCAGGGAGTGGAAGGGGAGTGTTTTCTTTACTGATTTCTCCTCAAGCTGAAGATTCTCATTCTCAGGAAAGTTAACTTTAGATTTCCCTCCAGAAAATTATTTCATTTTCTGAGACTATAGCCAATATGAAAGAGTGATTTCAGAGGGAAAAAATTAAATCTCTATCTCCCAGTAGAAGTGTTATGATTTGTTGAAATTGGGTGTTCTTTGGCCTGCAGCTCTTCTCCTGTTTTATCAACTCTACAGATTTTCTTAATAGGTTACAGTATGCCTGATGTCAGCCTTCTCCTAAACAGTCTAAAAGGTTACACAAAGTACCACAGACATATAAATGTCTTTTCTAATCCTGAATCAGATCCTTCAGTTATTTCCTTATCTAATAATTCAACTGCTAAGCAGATTGTAAATGCCTATCCCATTTCCTCTGACAAGGATGGGAAAGTTTTTTTTCTGAGATTTTGAAAGAAAGTTTATTCTCCTACTTTCAGAATTTTGAACTACCAGGCTCACATTAAATTTTATACTGGGTTCTTCTGAGAACATGAGAAAGTTAGCTGATGTTCATCGTGCATACAGCTGCAGTCATTACAGATGGGTTCTCCTGCCGTCAGGCGGGTCCTCTGTCGGACGAATTCCAAAGTCTAGGTCCGGCGTTGGTTGTTGTCGCTTTCTTTCTTGACGTCAGTGCGACAGGGGTATATAAGACACAGCCGACGCCATTTTCTTCAGTCTTTTTTGCCGCGCGGTGCCCGAAGCAGAAGCAATTCGCAAGTGCCGGTCGGCCAGCTCCTGAAATTACGAAAATTTGGAAACCGAAGTCTTCTTTAAAGCTAACTACCCTGTTGGGGAAACTTTTCTTGCCTCAGACCGATGTCAAGCAAAGTTAACAATTGTATTTCTTGTGGGAAGCAAATACCGCATAAGGATTTCCATTCCCTCTGTATACCTTGTTTCGGCCCAGACCACGACGTCTCGGGCTGTCGCTTTTGTGCTACTTTCAATAAACGCACTATTAAGCGTCGGGCGGAGTTCACCCAGCACTTTTTTGGTAAAGCTTTTAATTATCAAATGTCGTCGGAGACTCCGACTACTGTTTTGTCCAAAAAACGCAAGGACAAAGACCGACACCACGCCAAAACCGGCTACACGTGGTCCGGTTCTCAGCGAGGCGCCTACGCAACCCCTGACTACAGACGACACTTCTCTGGCGGTGTCTTCTGTAACCATGACCGCAGGTTCCTCGGCCCATTCCCTGACTACAGCTACCGAAGCCACTGTGAGTGTTGAGCCTCTTAATGTGGACAGGTCCACTTCCACCCATGATGTCTTCAGACCTTCTTCCTTTTCCATAAAGGCCTTTACTAAGTCTAAATCAGCCATGCATTCCAAGAGGCCTGTTGCACAGGGCCCATCTCCAGGCCCCATGCCTAAAAAGCAGATGCTCAAAATGGCTGAGGATTTAATTACTCTTCTCAGGGGTTCCCAACCCCCTCCGGACAAGAGATCCAGAGTGGAGGAAGATTCTCCCTCTTTTGACCAGGGCTCCATTATTTCAGAACATTCTGATGAAGAGGAACATTCGTACTCCCCTTTTGAAGATTCTGATGCAGAGCAGTCCATTCCTTCTGTATCCCCCCCAGAGGATTTTTCATTCGGGGAAACCTTACTTACCTTGAGGGAACCCTTCCATTGGGAAGGCCAAGATTTTTCAGATTCCAAGAAAAGGCTTAGGGAATTTCTTTTGCTACCTCAGCACAGACCTCTGGCGATACCTCCTGTCTTGGACATACTTGATGATGTTTACTGGGAGGCTTGCCTTAATCCGGATTCCCTGCCTCCTGCTCCAGTCAAGCCTGATAGGTACTACAGAGTTCCTAACTCACACCAATTTCTTTACAAAAGCCATAATGCTGACCCTGAAACCATTTCTCAAGGCCCCAAGGGAATGAAGGCCTCTACTGCTAAGAATCCATTACCTTCCGAGAGAGAGTCTAGATCCTTTAGAAAGGTGGGGGAAAAAGGTATATACCTCGGCCACCCTAGCCAT
This sequence comes from Protopterus annectens, assembly GCF_019279795.1. Taxonomy (NCBI): domain Eukaryota; kingdom Metazoa; phylum Chordata; order Ceratodontiformes; family Protopteridae; genus Protopterus; species Protopterus annectens. Next base: position 793,678,859 of record NC_056748.1, on the reverse strand, counting down.
GAGGGCCTTAAATTGTCAGTTCCATATGCTTAAATATCAGCAGTTTCTGTTATCACAATTAAAGAATAAAATGTCACAACCTGAACAACCAGATTTGAAGGAGTTGCAGGATATGATGTATAGTGCAGAACAAGTGGGTAAACACACCTTACAATGTGGCTATGATGCTCTAGCGGCCTCAAGTAGAGCTGCTGTTACAGGATCAGTCATTCGTAGACATGCCTGGCTTAGGGAACAAACCTTGCCTGATCATATTAAAGCTAAACTACTAGATGCTCCTTTACAAAAGGATGTATTATTTGGTACTAATGCTGAGGAGATACTACGGAAAATGGAAGAAAAAGCTGAATCTATGCAAACTGTCAAAGCTTTTCTACAGGTACAACCACCACGTTTTAGCAGAAATTGGCCTTCAAAAAACTGGTCCTTTCCAGCCACGGACAAGCCCCAAAGAGGTAGATACAGGCGCATAAGGGGCATAGGACAATCTCAAGGATCATATAGAGGCAGACAATGGCAATCTCCAGCACCAAGAGGTGGCGAAGACAGTGCACAACAATACAGGAAACAAACCCAATGACTTCCCCTTTGCATGCCAAGCAAGGCTCAGGTGGCAGCACCCTTGGGAGGAAAGCTGGCATTATTTTCAAAAAAATGGCATATTGTCACAAAAGACAAATGGCTCTTGGACATTATAAACAGAGGGTACAGATTTCATTTTCACACTCTTCCAAAAATGAGAGGCATGCCGAACCTGCCACACAATCAAAGGGCAGAGGCTCAAATACAAATTTCAAAGCTCATGGACATGAAAGCTATTCAAGAGGTACCTATTCACGAACAAGGTCAAGGTTTTTATTCCAGACTATTCCTGGTACCAAGGAAGGGAACCGATTGGAGACCCATTTTGGACTTATCCATCCTAAACACATTTCTACTCGTACCAAAATTCAAGATGCTCACCTTACAGCAGCTTCTTCCCATGCTGGGCAAGGAGTCTTGGCTGGTAACATTGGACCTCAAGGAGGCATACCTGCATGTCCCAATCAGACAAAGCTGCAGAAGATACCTCAGATTTCTTGCAGGTTCAATCCACTATCAATTCTCTGCATTGCCCTTTGGCTTATCTACTGCACCCAGAGTATTCACGAAATGCCTGGCATCAGTAATTGCCTACTGCAGACTTCAAAGGATGCAAATTTACCCTTATTTGGACGATTGCCTGATCCAACCGGACAGCAAACACATACTCTAGAACATCTGGCTTATGTAACACGGTTATTGAATTCTCTGGGATACACAGTCAACAAAGAGAAATCCAGGCTAACACCATCTCAGAAAATAATTTTCCTGGGTGCCAACTTGGACACAAACACCCAGATGGCCTATCTTACGCCAGAAAAACAGGGGCAACTAACTCAGTACTTCAAGATGCTAGCAAATTGTACCAGGCTAACTGCAAGGAAAATCCTGCAGGCTCTGGGCTTCATGGCATCTTGCATTCTTCTAATCCCATGTGCAAAGTTGCATATGAGGAAACTTCAATGGTACCTAAAAAACCTATGGTCTCAACACAGCCACAGTTTGGAAACAATAATACCACTAATTCCATGTTTGCAAAAGGAATTTCTATGGTGGGCCCAAGCATGCCAAACAAACACAGGTCTACCATTCTGCAAGCCTCAAGCAAATCAAGTCATCACAACAGATGCCTCCGACTACGCCTGGGGGGCACCATCAATCAAAAGGAAATGCTAGCAGTGATAAATGCAGTTACAGCTTTCAAGGACCTCCTGCATCCAGGGCAATTATTGATAAGAACAGACAACACCACAGTAATGTGGTAAATAAACAAGGAGGAACACATTCATACCCCCTGTGCAGGCTGGCCATGTCACTTTGGAACATGGCTCTGGAATGGCAAATCGAGCTTCAAGCACAGTACCTGCCAGGTTTGGAAAACACGCTGGCAGACTATCTAAGCAGAAATATGACAGACCCGCACAAATGGAAGTTGCATCCTCAAGTGTTTACAAAGATAATCCAAACGTGGGGAAGGCCAGACATAGATCTCTTTGCCTCCCACAAGAATCATCAATTGACAAAATTCTGCTCAAGGACATTTCATCCAAAGGCCTGGAGAGTGGACGCCCTTTCTTTCAGTTGGGCAGCACGGACAGTTTACGCCTTCCCACCATTGCCTCTACTGCCCAAGGTGCTCTTGAAAGCAAGAGCAGACAGACCAAAGATGATACTGATTGCTCCAGACTGGCCAAGACAACACTGGTACCCACTCCTGAGGAGCCTAACACATTCTCCTCCCTGGACCCTACCTCTAATGCCTCTTCTCCTGACTCAGCACAGCTACAAAACTCTTCACAGTCAGCGGAAAACACTCAATCTGGCTGCATGGAAAATTCCTTAACACCACAACAGACCCTACTCTCCAAGGAGGTGCAGGATGTCATTTTGGAGGCCAGAAGGCCATCTACTAGAAAAGCTTACTCCGCAAAATGGAAACTGTTTTGCGCTTGGAATGAGAAAAAGGGCCAGGATCCTAGAAAACTGAATTTGCCTCAGATATTACAGTATCTAGCTGAGCTGTTGAACAGTGGACTTTCATTTTCCTCCATCAAAATCCATGCCTCAGCCATTTCTGCAGAATACAACACTGATCCACCCTTATTCTCTCACCCACTCTTAAGGCAGTTCCTCAGAGGGGCTAAGAATATAAGACCTCCAAGTAAACAACCAATACCAGCCTGGGATCTTAATTACATTCTAGAAAAATGCCTCCCTTTGAACCAGCTGCCTCAACAGATTTGCAATATTTGTCCTGGAAAACAGCTTTCCTTCTGGCTATTACCTCAGCTCGTAGGGTCTCGGAACTACAAGCCCTCATGGCTGTGCAGCCCTTTCTCATCTTCCATCAGGACAGGGTTTCCCTACGAACCAACCCGTCATTTATGCCTAAGGTAGTATCCAGAGTAGCTTTAAATCAGGCCATACACTTACCTACCTTTTACTCCAATCCTCAAAACAAAGGGGAAAGGCTGCTACATTCCTTAGACATCCATAGAGAGCTACGTTACTATTTGGACAGAACAAAGCCTTTCAGGAAATCAGAACAACTCTTTGTGTCCTATGCTGTAGGAGCTCAAGGGAAGCCAATTTCCAAACAGACAATTTCAAAATGGATAGGCCACTGCATACGGTTTTGTTACTCCTTTCATGGTAAATCTGTACCTGCAGGCATCAGATCCCACTCCACAAGGGCCACAGCTACCTCTGCAGCCTTCCTCAGAGGAGTCCCTACCAAAGATATTTTGGAGGCAGCCACTTGGAGTTCTGTGCATACCTTCAGTAAACACTACCACCTATCTTTATACTCCAAAACTAGAGCAGGCTTTGCCACTGCTGTGTTGCAGGGCATTCTGGCTCCTCCCAGTTCCACCTAGTGCCTACCACCCTGTGCGTAGCTTTGGGATTCTACCCATCTGTAATGACTGCAGCTGTATGCACGATGAACATAGTACAGTTTTGTACCTACCATAAATGTAGATGTTCGAGTGCTAATACAGCTGCAGTCCAGGTTTCCCTCCCTCCTTCCCCTCTGGGTACAGACCTAGTGGCTAACTCCTCATCTTACAACCTGATTGGGTTATCCTTCTATGGTGTATTTGCTTGCAACTACTGAATGTTAAGTTGTCAAACTCGCCTTCATTCTTGCTGGATGGGTTCGGAGCCGATCCTCGGCTCCGACTCGGCACTTGCTAAGCTCGAGAACTCATTTTACCAGCTCGAGGCAACCCTATATCCCATGATGCAAGGCGTGACTACCCCAGATCTCGTTTGCCGCTTCGCGAAGAGGTCTCCTTTTTACCAGCTCAGGTAAATTTTCAATTTATTCAGAGATTAGTCAGAGTTTTTCCCCTTATTTTCTGTTGGTCCTTTATTGGGTATATTTTTTATACTTAGTTATCTCCTAAATGATTCTAGGACCATGGACAGGTACGGCAAGCGGATGTTTTCTTCAGCGACCTTTGCTATGCGTTCGCTGAACTACCTTTGTCACTTCACCAGGCTTCAGAGAGATATTCTCAAGGAACTAGGTGAAGTGGTTCAGGATCCTTCGGCAACTGGGGCTCAGGAAAAAATTGCCTCACAGCTAGGAATCCTCAATTCTTTGACTAACTCCTCCATGCGGCTCATTTCTTATGCAGCCGATGGGGCGAGTAGGGCCGCAGGCACAGGAGTGGCACTTAGGCGTCAGGCCTGGATGTGGCTTTGTAATTTTGCAGACCCTTTTAAGGCGTCCTTCACCAATACCCCCTTCGACGGTTCGGCTTTGTTCGGGCCGCAGGTGAAGGATACATTGACCAGGTGTGAGCAAGACCCTTTCTGCCGTAGGAGTCCATTTTTCCACCCCTTCAAGACCCTATCCAAAGGGTCAGAAGGGAGGAAAAATGTGGTTCCGTAAATCCCAAGGAGTCACGCCGGACACACGTGGTCAGTTTACCCCCAGAGGCAGAGGGGGTAATAATAATAGGCGCCGCCCTAGGGGCTGAGGGGGTCCGCAGAATCAGGGTAGCAGGGAGACTCTCCCTGATAAACCCTTCCAGCATCCCTGAGGTGTTGCCCGACTGCCCACCCTTGGAGGCAGTCAGGGGAAGATTGTCGCTGTACCCAATAGCCTGGCCTTCCCTCTCTCAAGACAAATGGGTACAGTCGATCATATCCGAGGGCTACAAGATCCCTTTTGAGAGGTATCCCGTTCCTCATCATTCCCTTCCAGACGTCTCACCCGGTCTAAGGGAATTGGCAAAACAGGAGGTATCAAAACTCCTGGCAAAAAGAGCCATCCAAATAGTGCCAGCAGACCAAGTAGGATCCGGCATCTACTCAAGATTCTTTTTGGTCCCCAAAAGGACGGGAGATTGGAGACCAGTTTTAGACCTCAGCAAACTAAACAAGTTTGTCAAAAAGGCAAAGTTCCGGATGGTCACGCTTCAGTCCATTCTACCCTTTTTGGGCAAGGACAACTGGATGTGCTCAATAGACCTTCAGGATGCGTACTATCATATTAAGATTCACAGGCACTCCAGAAGGTTTCTACGCTTTCGGCTGGGGTCCAGTCATTTTCAATTCAGAGCCCTGCCTTTTGGACTCACTACAGCCCCCAGAGTGTTTACCAAATGCATGGCAGTGGTTACGGCTCATCTGAGACGTCAAGGATTCCAGGTGTTTCCGTATCTAGATGACTGGCTCCTCTCCACCACCACCAGGCATCAACTTCTCCAGGCCAGAGACTACACTCTGCAAACCTGCAAGCAATTGGGGATTTCAATAAACTTAAAAAAATCTTCTGTCGCCTTGCCAATCTATTACCTTTATAGGCGCAGAATTAAACACTATCAGCATGTCAGCCAGACTCCCAGAAAACAGAATTCTGGACATTCAGAAGTATGTTCAGATCATATTACTCAGCAAGAAGATCAGAGCCAAATTTGTCCTGAAGGTTCTGGGTCTTATGGCTGCGGCCATTGTTCTTCTGCCATTAGCCCGCTTCCACATGCGTCTTCTGCAGTGGATGTTGTTCGCTCAATGGTAATTCCAGCAACTCCCCATGAGTCACGAGATTTTTGTCACGCAGTCGTGCAAGAGTCATCTAACCTGGTGGATGTCTTCTCTGCTCCATCAGGGCCGACTGTTTCTTCCCGCAGTTCCGGTTGCCACAGTCACTACAGATGCCTCTCTGATCGGGTGGGGGGGGCACTATCAGGGCAGGATGGTCCATGGGACTTGGCAACCGATAGAATACCATCTGCACATAAATGTCCTAGAGATGAGAGCAGTGCGTTTAAGGTTGCAAGCCCTCAACGACTTTCTTCCCTTAGGGACTATTGCAGTTCAGACGGACAACATGTCTGTAGTCTGGTATATCAACAAGCAGGGTGGGACCAGGTCCTACCCACTGTGTCGAGAAGCTCTCAGACTTTGGCAATGGGCAATCTCCTCTCATCGGTTTCTGATAGCAATGCATATCCCCGGGAGATCCAACCTCTTAGCGGACAGACTGAGCAGAGCTATTCTCATGCCACACGAGTGGTCTCTCAAACAATCGGTAGTGGACGAGATTTTTCAGAGGTGGGGCTTCCCTTCCTGCGACCTTTTTGCTACACCCCAAAACAGCAAATGCCCGGACTTCTTCACCCTCTTTCCTCTACCAGGCCATTCCCCGAGAGACTTTCTAACCCAGGATTGGCCCCGGGGACTTCTGTATGCTTTTCCTCCATTTCCACTGATATACCACAAGTTATTCAGAAAGCTACCGTATTGAGAGCCAAGTTGATGCTCATTGCCCCTTACTGGCCTCGACAAATTTGGTTTCTGTCCCTGCATCATCATCTCCTGGCCCAGCCTTGGCATCTGGACCCAGTTCCAGATCTTCTGACCCACCAGTCGGGTCATCCGCGCAGGCCATTCATTCTCTCAACCTCACTGCTTGGTTGCTCCACTTCCTTCCTTAGCCAGGCTTCCTATGATCTCTAACCCTGTTAGGAACATCATAGTAGCTTCTCTAAAGTCCTCCACCAGAAAGATTTATGCTAGTAAGTGGAAACGTTTTTCTTTCTGGGCAAAGTCTAAATACATAGATCCCTTTACTGCTCCACTGCATTCAGTTTTGGACTTCTTAGCAGAGATTTTTCAATCGGGATCTTCTTCTTCTACAGTTAAAGTCCAATTGGCAGCAATCTCTAATTTTCATGTTGGGTTAGCGGATCAAAGCATTATGTCCCACAAGCTTTGCAAAGCCTTTCTGAAAGGTATATTTCTACTGAAGCCTCCAATCAGAGATTCTCCTCCGCAATGGGATTTGAATCTAATAAGGGCATCCTTGATTCTACCCCCCTTCGAACTGGCTGCTACATGCTCCTTAAATTTTCTTTCCTGGAAAACAATTTTCTTGCTTGCTGTTACTTCAGCTAGAAGGGTTTCTGAACTTCAGGCCCTCTGTGTCCATCCCCCTTACTTGGTTTTTCACAAAGATAGGGTGTCTTTAAGAACTAATCCATCTTTTTTGCCCAAAGTTGCTTCCCATACGAATCTTAACCAATCTATTGATTTGCCAGTTTTTTCCCCCAATTATTCAAACAAAGCTGAACAAAAACTTCATTGCTTAGATGTCCATCGTCAGCTCAGATATTATTTGGACAGAACTAAACAGTTCAGAAAATCTGATCAACTATTCCTTTCCTATGCAGAGAACAGAAAGGGTCTTCCAGTCTCTAAAGTGACCTTATCCAGATGGCTGTCTTCTATTATTTCTTATGCTTATCATCTTAGAGGCAAGCAATTATCCTCTAAACCAAAAGCACATTCTACCAGGAGCCTGTCCACATGTACAGCTTTTCGGGATAGGCTACCTATTGACACCATTTGTGCAGCAGCCACTTGGGCCACTCCTCACACCTTTGTCTCTCATTATAAATTGGATTTGGCCTCCAGGGACAGGGCTAGGTTTGGTTCCACAGTTCTCAAGAGTCTGTTCCATTGAGCCACCCAGGATAGAGGTGCTAGGGACGCGGTCCCATCCAGTAAGAATGAAGGCGAGTTTGACAACTTAACATTTAGAAGTTATGTACATACCATAACGTTCCATGTTAGTTGTCTTCTCTCGCCTTCTTTCTTGCGTCCCTCCCTCATTCCCCCCTGGCCTGGACTTATCTTGAGGTTGTACCTTCCTTTGTTGGGGTTGTTGTCACTCTTTCCAAGAGTTCCCAGTAGGAAGAGTCATTATTGTTAGTGGCTATTTGCCTAGTTTCTCCTACAGTTAGTATCTTCTTCCTGGGGAAGAAGTGTTTTTGGCAGGGTTTTTCTTCTAGCTACCAAACGAGATCTGAGATAGTCACGCCTTGCATCATGGGATATAGGGTTGCCTCGAGCTTAGCAAGTGCCGAGTCGGAGCCGAGGATCGGCTCCGAACCCATCCAGCAAGAAAGAAGGCGAGAGAAGACAACTAACATGGAACGTTATGGAATGTACATAACTTCTAATTTTTGATGATATTGCATTGCATGATTATATATAATATATATATATATATATATATATATATATATATATATATATATATATAGCCTTCCTTCTGGGGGCACCTGACATCTGGGGCAAGAAAGACTGAAGAAAATGGTGTCAGCTGTGTCTTATATACCCCTGTCGCACTGACATCAGGAAAGAAAGCGACAAAAACCGACGCAGGACCTAGACTTTGGAATTCGGCCGACCGAGGACCCGCCTGACGGCAGGAGAACCCATCTGTAATGACTGCAGCTGTATTAGCACTCGAGCTTCTACATTTATGGTAGGTACAAAACTGTACTTTCTTCATGCATTCTTTACATGTTAAAACAACTTTGAAATCATTAATTGTATCTGTTGCTCATGTAACCAAGATACAAAGTGTTCTTAAGACTCTTCTGATGCTGTATCCAGAGCAGCTGTTGAGTTAGTTGTAAGAAGAATTCACTGTTACATTCTCAAGACTTACCAGAAGATGTTAAAGCTAAGATTCTAATTTCTCTCTTAGATAAGGATGTTCTGTTTTCCCTTCTGCTGATGAGGGTCTTAAAAGATTTTATGGACAACAGAAATTGATTCAAGAGGTGGCCCAGATTTTTCACGGTCATTTTCTAAGTTCAATAACTTTCATTCAGGACCCTTTTTCAAGAAGCAAAGTAAGAGGCTAAGTGCTAATAGGATTTTAAAAAGCAATGGCATTGTGGTTCTAAAAGAAATGGAAAGCCCTCAAGACCTAAGGATAGTCCAGAAAGTCAAAATTCCTGCTTGCCTGTCCAACTTCCTCCCCCAACTTGCACCCTGGCAATCTGTCCTTAAGTCAGTCATCATCTTCTTCAGTGATATCTTAGATAAATGGGTTTTGTTAATCATGTAACAGGTGTACAGATGGCAGTGGGAGTCCCTCCCTATTTTCAGGGCTTCCCCTTCATCCTATAAACCAAACATCTCTTTTCCCTCCAGGGGGTCATAGAATCCGTGCTGTCATAGACAAAGACTTTCTTTGGCACTAGAAATTTCATTAAATAAAAGTGGGAATGTGCAGACCAGTTTTAGAGCTTTTCTTTATCAATCTATGTCAAGGCCTCAAAGTTCAAAATGCTGTCCCATCAAACCTTGTTAAGACTCATCCCCACCCCCACCCCCAAATGCATGCTAACATTAGACTTTAAAGATGCTTACTATCATATTGCTATTAGTAAGGTTCATAGGTTCATACTAGGCTATCTGCCCTGGGGCAATTATAAGCCTAGCCCGATTCTGTATGGCTTACGCCACCCCTTGATTTGAGTATACTGTGCCCTTTTTAAGGTTTAGTTTACTGTGCCTCTGTCTAATAGTGACACGGGAGTAATCCCTGGGACAAACCTACGATCCCCCATCCACCTATCGAGATTCTTCTTGAAGAGATTCAGTGAAGTGCTCTGCGTCACATGAACTGGAATTCTATTCCAGAGCGAAGGGAGCCTCTGGGTTATGAACCTGTCCCTCCAGCAAGTTCTATTTATTTCTGTGCTGAGGTTCAAGTCCCTCGAGCGTGTGGCTCTAAGGGATTTAGATTTACTGAGGTGGAGCATGTCCATTAATTCTGGATTTGACATAGCTTTGTATGTCAGGCAATAGATTGCCTCGAAGTAGGCAGTATGCAACTGTGTAGAGCTGGTGTTTTTTTAACCGAGCAGCATATGGCATCTGTTTGAGACCCCTGATCCTCTTGCTGAGATACTTTTGGGGTATTTCTAGTTGCTGCAGGTGTCGGGTAAGGTACATCCCAAAAGGGGCATTGTATTCTATGATGGGCCTGATGAGGGATGAATAAAGGGGCATGATTACCTCTCTTGATCTAGATGTGAAACCCTTCGTGATGAGGTGGGCTGTGTAGAAGGTCTTTCTAACCACTTTGGCAATGTGGTTTTCAAAGGAGAGATTGCTATCAACTTGGGTCCCCAGGTCTCTAATAACTTTCTCTGTACTTAATGGGTTTCTGCCTATGTGGTAATTTGTGGGCACATTGTTTTTGCCAAAGGGTATGACTATACATTCTTTGGCATTTAGCTTTAAACCATGGCGCTGGCACCAGTTATCTGTCTCTGTGAGACCTTTTTGAAGGATGTTTGTCTCAGCTGGAGAGTCAATTATGGCACCCAGTTTGCAATCGTCTGCGAACTTGGTGAGCCATAGTCCTCCCACGTTTGCCTGTACCTCGGAAAAGTATATATCAAACAAGAGTGGTCCCAGGACAGAACCCTGTGGGACGCCACTTGTGACCGGTTTTGAGTCTGACATGGCTCCAGCAACTCTCACTCAGTGGGTTCTGTCTTTGAGCCAGTTTGCGACCCATCTTGTGACATAGGGGTTTATATTTAAGCTGGACAGCTTATCTATGATGCCCGAGTGGGGTATTGTGTCAAATGCCTTTGCAAGGTCCAGATAGGCTGTGTGGACTACCTTCCCTTCATCTATGGCTTTGGTGACTGTTTCGAAGAAGTCAGTCAGGTTTAAACGGCAGGATCTGCCCTTGACAAAGCCGAACTGGGTAGGATCTAGTGTCTGTAGGTCCCCATTGTCTTTGTTTATGAGCTCCATGATGATCCTCTCCATAGCTTTGCAGACTAAGCTAGTCAGGTTTATGGGGCGATAGTTTCCAGGGTCCGTAGAGGCTCCACCTTTGTGGAGTGGGACCACTGTTGCTGTACGCCATTCTGTGGGCACATATCCTGTAGTGAGGCTGAGATTCTATAGCGGTTTTATTTGAGGGATTAGTTCCTCTTGGAGTTCATGTAGGACGCAACCTGGGATGCCATCTGGTCCCATGGAAGCAGTGTTTTTTTGCTTTGGAGAGGGCAGCCTTCACTTGAGCATCAGAGATGTTTGTGAGGCAGCCCTCTGCCGGGATAGATACTTGCTCTTTTGGGGGGGAGGGGGTGGAGAAGTTTGCACTGAACCTGTCTGCCAGGATATTGGCGATGTCTGTGGGTTCAGTGTATTTTTTGTCGTTTAGAATCAACTCCGAACAAGTCTGGGAGTTGCACCCCAGGTTCCTAACATAACTGAAAAAAGACTTATGATCGTCTTTGGTGTCCTGTGCAATTTTTCTCTCGAAGCTGGCCTTGGAGGATTTTATGAGGGATCGTAATTTTTTGCTAGTACTGATCAGAGATGCCTTCCCAGTTAGGGATTTTGCTCTATCATGTAGTAGCTTCCTCCTTCTGTTGTACAGTTTATTTATGGCAGGGGTCCACCAGACTGGACACCTGCCTTGGGATGATTGGGTCTTGGTTTTGTTTGGGATAGCATGATCCATGCATTCCTGGAGATGTCCGTAGAATGCGTTTATATAGGATTCTGCAGTTTGGCCCATAGTTTCCACTGGCCCTGGGGCCTTGAAGCATTCCACTTCAGTTTTGAGAAGTGAGAAGTTCGCTTTTGAGAAGTTTTTCACTGTGGTTTTCTGGGCTGGGGGTGGGGTCGGGATGTGGACATCCAGTGAAAGTAATGATCAGGTCTAGTATGTTGTCCCCTCTTGTGGGAGTGGTGGCTAGTTGTTCCATAGCATTTGAGTTTATAATTTCCAGGAACCTTTGGGCTAAGGTGCTGGGGCTTGAGTAGTGCTCCCTGTCAATGTTTGGGTAGTTGAAGTCGCCCATATAATGGTGTTCGATAGCTCTTCATGTTCTCCAATGTTTTCAGGAAAGCCGAGTGGGATTCCTGACTTTGAGAGGGTGGTCTGTAGGATGCTATAAACTGAAAAGCAGTCTTGCCCACTGTTAGTTGCACATGGATGGTCTCCGATACTTCGTGCAATGTCACTAACCTGGAGGTGTGGATATCCTTGATAAATATGGAAACTCCCCCTTCTTTTGTGGTTCAGTCCGGGTTTTGGGGCCGAAAAGCATGATATGAGGTATAGCCTGGTAGTGCTGGGGTGCTCAGTGGAGCCTTGAACCAGCTTTCTGTCACTGCACATATATTGATGTTCTCCATACTGAGGAGACCTTTGAGTGCGTGCATCTTGAGGTTAAGACTTCTGGTGTTAAGCAGCATTACCCTTAGTTTCTTGTTCCTTGTGCTGTCTATGGGGGTGGGTTTGACTTTTGTGCGTTGCCTAAAAAAAGGCACTATAGGGGTGGCAAGAGCCTTTGCCAATATCCGAAAGCCCAGTGGTGACAGGTGCAAGCCGTCCCTAGCGAAGCAACGTGGCTTGTCGAGCATGTCATCCCAGGCTTACAGACACTGGATCCCCATTGAATGACACCAAAATTTTAGCCAATTGTTAAAATCGATCATTTTGTCTTTGTACTGTGGCATCATTCTAGGTGAGGGTAAGATGCTGCTCAAGGTCAGGGTCATACCAGCCTGGGCTACATGATCGGAGAGCTCCTCTGTCTCTCTTCATGTAGTCCAGGGAGGTACGGCTCAGGTCATTCACACCAGCATGTACAATGACTGAGTCATATTTGTATTTGCTTTGGAGTGACCTGAGTGCTTGCGTTATGTGGCGGATCCTAGCACCCGACAGGCAGCTCACCGTGACCTTCTCTTAATTCATCCTGGTGAGCGGGATGTCAGTGTGTCTGACAATAGTCACCTATTACAACAGTATCAGGTGTGTTATTCATCCTTAAGGGCTGTGGCTGCTTGGCACACTGACTTTGTGAGCTATGTGTTGTGCGTGTTTTGTTTAGAGGTAGCGTTTGCTTGGATGTCTGCTTTGGAGGTCTCTGTTGCTTAGGTAGATTTTTATTTAGAGCCTCCGAGTATGTTTTTGTGTATTTGTGTTTGGTTCGCTGATGTGGTGGGACTATGTGATATTGGAATTGTGTTGTGTGAGGTTACCTTCTCCTCCTGACTGGTTACACCAGTTTTGAGATGAGAGAGCTCAGCCTCCAGTTTGGCTAAATAGTTGCATCTCTCACATATATTTGAACCTGTTTGGAGGAGGAGAGGGTTGTCCGTGTACATGAGACAGTTGTAACATTGCCTCAAAATTCCCAGATTCACCAGCTGGGCTGGAGAGGAAACCATTGACTGACCTTTGGACATGCTAGAGTAATATAGGGAAACTGAATTTAAGACGGACCAATAAGAGGACAGGGTAATCGTAGAGAGTATGAGTAAGTAGTGCTTATGGTTTAATAGTGCTAACTTGTAGGATTACTTAATTGGACCAGTGAAGGGCCTTAGAATGAGAATATGGTGTTTAAATTGAGAGAGCAGTTCTAAGGGAAAAAGTGAAGAGCAGACTTTGTGGAGCCAGGAATAGTTTAAACGCAATTAGGCGGCGCTGCCCGTTGTTGCGCTATGCACAAAAAACGCGCAAAACAGGGTTTTAAGAGAGGAAGATGGAGTTTGGAATTGACCCAAAATGGCCAATAAAACTACAGTTTCAAGTCAGTAACCACTCCCACAGGGGCAGGCAAGGCTGCTCAATGTTTTTCACTGCTACTGATCAACAGAGAGACTTCCCTTTAGCCCAAGCAAAAAATGGCCTCCAAGAAACTTACAAACCGTTCAAGAACAGCAAGCCTGTAACTGAACTTTTTTAAATCTCAGAAAAGTGGGAAAAAAGCAAGATTTTTTTTGTTTTTTTGTTTTTTTCGGAGATAGCAGAGGTTCACAAGTATCAGCAAGTTATAACAGTGCAGTAAATGACCCCACACGAGTGCTAGGCCAAAGGAATTCAAACTTAAAGATTTTCTTAATCTGTCTCACATTATCAGTTCTCTGTCTTACAATTTGCCCTGTATACTGCACCAAGAGTATGTGCTAAATGTTTGGCTGTAGTAACTGCTTACTGCAGACTTAAAGAATACACATTTTTCTGTATTTGGGCAGTTATCTTACATTTGTAGACTCTGTTACGATTCTCTGAGATGTGTTAAGCTTGTTTCTCAGTCTAGGGTTTCAGCTGAACTTGCAGAAATAATTTATCCCTTCACACCGAATAGTTTCTGGATATTTCCCTAGGAAGGGCTTTTCTTCATTCTAACAAAAAAGAATCGCACAGAGAAATTGTAAGCTTTTCCAACCAGTTTCTGGCATCTGCCAGGGAATTTCTTAGAAGTCTGAGTTTCATGGCTTTTGTGACTATCCTTTACTTTGCTACATTACACATGACACATCCAGTCGTTACGTTCTGGTCTTAGCATTGTCATTTTTTTCTTTTCAAATTCCAGGTATTTTGTAAAAAAAAAAATGGAATTTCTGAGGTGGATGGAGCAGTTGTCTCAGTCATGGTCTATCATTCTCACTACTACTTCCTTCTTAGTCTATCACAACAGATGCTACAGGCGTTGGTTGGAGGGCTGTATCAAAAGGAGTGAAAGTATAAAGTCTGTGGAGCAAACGGGACAGCCAAAGGCACAGAAATGTCATTGACATTGGCAATAATTAATGCTGTAAACGCTTTAAATAATCACTGATCTCCAGCACCACTATATCTCATCACAGACAACCTCAATTTCAGTTCATAGCCTGGATGATAGCGTTTTGATATTCTCTCTGCACCTTTTATGAAGATGTGCAGCAATGAACTACAGGAGGCTAGCAAAACTGCTACTATGAAGTCATAATATGTTTAAGTGTAAACAATTTTCAGATTGGTGCTATACTAACATCCAGGATAGTTTCAAGGCCTAGATGTATCTGGTTCTAGAATATCTGTGTGAGCAATTATTCTCTGGCCTTCTTTACTTTACTGTCTTTACATTGACAACTGTGTTGCTCATTGCTCTGATTTCTGCAAAGAAGGGTGTTGGAATTACAGGGTCTTAAAGTGAGTCAACCAACCCTACCCACTTCCACAAGTGAAAGGGTTTCCTTGAGAAGAAGTCTTCATCTTATGCCTAAAGTGGTTTGAGTGTACATTGAGCCAATCTGTTAATCTCCATGTACTTTTTTTTTCCCAGAACCTGAAAACAAGGGTGAAATAATCATACACTGTCTAGAGGCAGCTCAGATATTACTAGGACAGTTGTCGGTCTTTGAAAAGGCCTAGCAGCAGTTTGTTTCATATGAAGGTAAGAGGAAAGGACAGCAAGGTGTCAAAGCAGGTTATTTTTACATGGCTGTCAAATGCTGTTTCTGCTGTTTTTATAACAAGTCGCTTGAAGTCTCAGAAAACCCAGTATGCAGCCTATACCGGGTCAAAAACAAAAGAAACTTCACAGTGTGGAGGGTGTGAAGTTCACTCCTTAAAATGTTATGCACTTAGTTCACTAATAAAGATCGAACTGTGAAATATGTATGTACTACAAAATAATAAAAGAGAAAATAGTAGTGGGTAGTCCACAGTTGAGTTAAAAATTCCAGGTGATGAGGTGTTGCACAAAACAGTGATGCCTTGTTTGGCAATGTTTAAATGTTACATGAATGAAATGTTTAAAACTATTCAGTTTTGAATCTTATTGGTTTTAAACAAACAAATCTTTTGCATCAGTTGAAGGTGTGCGATGATGCACAAAACCATTCATCTTGATTGAACACAGCCTTTGGAAAAGATGCTACATTTAAGCAAGTTCCATTTTATTGAAAAACGAAATGTCTAGATGTAACAAAAAGTAGATAAAATTATAAATAAAAATAATTACAGTAACATTACTAGAATACTAGATTGCCATCCAGCAGTTAACAGTTTAACCGAATTTCAGGTTCTGCAAGTGATTCCATTCATTTCCACGCTTCTGATTTGGGGTGGGGGGGCTGTCCTGAATCACCCAAATATATGAATCCTGCTGGTAAGTTGCAACATTATAGTAAGTAAACCTATAATGACTATTGGTAAAGACTGTCTTGATTACAAGAAAAATATTTTAAAGGGATCCTGACAGTAAAGACAGGTATGAGTACATGAACATATTTCCAAAAGAATCCCATGTATAGTTACTTTCTGAAACACAAAAAATGGTTTCCAGGAGGGGTTAGTGATATTTCTTCAGTACCACAGCCTGATTACTGCTTTCATGCAGATACCCTGGCATCAGTCAGACCAAGAATACAGTTGCTTTACCCTTAATAGCCAACCAGTTGCTATGTGCACCTTAGCAATGGCTTGAAGCAGTCACTTTTCAAAAGCTGGATGCCAGCAGTTGAAATATCACCAGGTCTGCACAGATTCCCTTTGATATACTTTAGATTAAGCAATGTACTTTATAAAATTATGTATACGAGCAACTTTACAGTTTAACAATGAAATACAAAAATGGGTTTTAACAGAGAGGTGGCCCTTCAGGCTATCCCATCCAATCTGACAGTATATATAGTCCTATCACTGTCAGTAGTTAGACTTTCACATAATTTTATCATCTGATTTCTGAGTCTAGACAGCAACTGTACAGTCTCACAGACAAGGAATTGCACTCTTGATCTTTTCCAAAGCTATATTTCACTATGCGCACTTCAAAGCCAAGGGAAAAAAATATTTTTTTTGCTTAAAAATGTACCAGTTTGTGTATTTCCTATTTGGCTTTGTTTGAATGGAAAGTTATCTATTTCCACAGCTGCATAGTTTGGTGTGGGGTGCGGACTTGTATTCCAAATGAAGTAATGCATCTTTTGACATGGATTAACATTTCAAGGAATACCAAGCTTTACTCTCGACACATTTCTAGTAAAAGCCTTTACATATTTTATATACTTCACATTTTTTTACGTATTGCTTAATTTATTGAAAGCAACAGCTACATTTTAATGAAAAAGTACATTTCACTTAGCTTGATTATACTTGTGCAAAACTGTTTTCAACAGTCATGTTGTATACCTGCATGAATGCAACATTTTAAACATATAATTTACATTATCAAAAAGTTTTGCCTTGAGATTATCAAAAGCCCAATTTCCTCACCCACATTTTCTCTGTACAAAATAATATAATTCTGTGTCTTTCTCCACATCAGTATACTAACCTCGAAAAAGGGCATAGAAAAATTAATTTAAAATGGATGGCGAAAGCCAAACACACTCTGGCTAGGCTTATAAATGCCCTAGGGTAGATAGCCTAGTATGAACCTAAACCTCAGACATTCTCCTCCCATGTTGTCTGAGCTCCTGACATATTCTGTCTAGAAATGTATTTTTCTCAAAATAGTCATGTCTGTATTCATTGAGCTCAAGAGTTCATTAGTTCCTTAAATACTTTCTCTCCCCTTTTATATAAACTAGTTTTAACACACTGCCATACAAATACAGAGCCAACATTACCACCTCTAACCATGATGTTAATTTTCAATGTAGCAAACAGTTTTGTAAAAGTCCAAAAAAAAAAAAAAAAAAAAAAGTCTGTCTTAGGAGTCACTGCTGTCTTTTAAATTATTGTTCACTTCTTCCTCCATAATGTCCTCAAATCCCTCCTGTCCTAACCCCAGCACAGCTCAGACTGGACATTCTAAAGACAATACCAAATTAGTAGAATACACAGCAGACAAGGTGTGCTGTGAGGAACCAGCTTTCTGGAATTTATTGCAAGTACCATGGATGGTAGATTTGGGTAGGCAGGTTGAATGGGAAGATACAGATGATCATTGTGTTTCACTGTTGCAGTCATCACTTTAGGGTTCTTCCTGCCGGCAGGCAGCCCCCGGTCGGCTAGAATCCCAAAGTCTGGGTCCGGCATCAGCTGGGTACTCACCCTCCCTGACGTCAGTGCGCCATGGGTACAAAGCTTCCAGCCTACGCCATGTTCTCCAGTCTTCCTTGCTGCGCAGTGGAAGCAGTTCGCTAGTGCCGGTCGGCTGACTCCTGTTATTTTTGGTGCTTCATACTGAAGACATTTTTCTTTTCAAAGCTAAGTACCCCGTTGGGGAAACTTTTTTCTTGCTCAAGACCGATGTCAGAAAAAGTTAATTGTATTTCATGTGGGAAGCAAATACCTCATAAGGATTTTCACTCTGTATTCCTTGTCTAGGCCCTGACCACGACGTAGCTAGTTGTCAGTTTTGTGCTAGATTTAATCAACGTACTATTAAACGGAGATACGATTTTGTCTTTCATTACTTTGGGAGGCGATTTAATTATAACATGTAGTCGGACACGCTTCCGACTACCGGAGTTCATAAAAGGCGCAAGGATAAGGATAGGCCTCTGAGGTCCAAATCAGATGACAGTTTACAATCAGAGCCAGCTGCCGGTTCGGCCGTCGTCAGTAAGGCGCTTTCGCAGCCTCTGTTGGCCATTACAGAACCGCTTGCCAAAATGGACTCCCACGAGGAGCCAATTAGGCCTTTTAATACTCCATGTGCAGGACCTTCGGATAATGCTCCCTCGGATGGGTCGGGAGCTGCTTTGCAGGCACTGGCTTCCGAGGGGGGTTTCAGGCCTACGCAGCTTCAGGTAAAGGTAAAGGCAAAGACTCCTTCTAAAACAAAGACTCAAGCCCAGGCCTCCTCTGATCCGGGACCTAAATCTCAAAAACAAATGCTTAACATGGCGGAGGACTTGCTAACTATGATTAGGGGTTCTCATCCCTCTCCAGACAAAAGGCCAAGACAAGAATTGGATTATGAATCCTCTGATCAGGCATCTATTTCTTCAGTGTCTTCCTCTGAACAGGATTATACTTTCCCTCCTTATGAGGATTCTGATGCTGAGGAATCCATTCCTTCAGCTTCTCCTCCTGAGGATTATTCTTTTGGGGAGACTTTACTTGACATGAGGGAACATTTTCATTTGGAAGGACAGGAGTACTCTGAATCTAAGAGAAGGCTTAGGGTTTTCCTCCTTCTTCCCCAACACAGACCCCTGGCTATTCCTCCTACTTTGGATATTATGGATGATGTCTTTTCTGAGTCTAATTTAACTCCTGACTCCCTTCCTCCGGCCCCTGCTAAGCCTGATAGATATTACAGAGTCCCTGACTCCCACTAGTTTCTCTCTAAAAATCATACTGCTGATCCAGAAACCATTTCTCAGGGTCCTAAGGGTGTTAAGGCCGCCCCTGCTAAAAACCCTATTCCGTCAGATAAGGATTCTAGAGCTTTGGAGAGATGGGGCAAAAAAGTGTACACTTCTGCTACTTTATCTATTAGGGCTTTAAATTGTCAATTCCATATGTTGAAATTTCAGCAATACCTTTTGTCTGTTATGAAACAAAAACTGGGTACCATTTCTGCATGTGCAGACAATAAGGAATTACATGATTTGATGCATGCTACTAAGAAGGTGGGGAAACGTACCTTGCACTGTGGTTTTGATGCTTTGGAGGCCTCTTGCAGGGCGGCTGCCACTGGCACGGTCATTAGAATTCATGCTTGGTTAAAGGAACAAAATTTGCCTGATCAAGTGAAAGCAAAGTTACTGGATGCTCCTGTTCAGCATAATGTTTTTGTTTGGGTCTAAGGCTGAAGAGGTTATAAAGAAAATGGAGGATAAGGCAAAATCCATGCAAACGTTTAAGGATTTCTCACAAGTTCAGCCTCCTAGATTTAGCAGAAATTGGCCAGCTGAAAATTGGTCCTTTCCCAGCTCGGACAGGCCTCAGAGGGGTAGATATAGGCGCCCCAGAGGGAGGGCCCAAGCACAGACCTCTTATAGACCTAGACAGTGGAGTGTTTCCACCCCCAGGGGTGGTGAAGATAGGTCTCAACCTTATAGGAAACAGGCTCAATGACTCCCCCTCCATGGCTCCAGGAACCTCTCTCCTGGAAGCTCCTCTGGGAGGAAAACTCTCTCTCTTTTTCACTGAAATTGGACTTGCATAACCCAAGACAGGTGGGTTCTGGATGTAGTTTTAAGAGGTTACAAATTCCACTTTCATACCTTACCAAAACCAAACGGATGGCCAGACCTACCAAAAACTCAATGGGCAGAGGCATTAAAACAGGTGAGGTCCGTCATAGCTATGAGAGCCATAGAACTGGTTCCAAATTCAGAGACGGGACAAGGCTTTTATTCAAGACTCTTTCTAGTTCCCGGAAAGCAAAATACTTGGAGACCCATCCTGGATCTGTCAGTCTTAAATACTTTCCTAGAGATACCAAAGTTCAAGATGCTTACTCTACAGCAGCTCCTGCCAATGTTGAGCAAAAATGCATGGATGGTGACATTGGATTTAAAGGAGGCTTACCTACACATTCCTATCAGACAGGAGTGCAGAAGATACCTCAGGTTCAAGGCAGGCTCGAAACATTACCAATTCTCTGCGCTGCCCTTTGGCTTGTCTACTGTGCCCAGGGTCTTTACCAAGTGCCTGGCTCCAGTAGTAGCGTACTGCAGACTAAAGGGAATTCAAATTTACCCTTATTTGGACGACTGCCTTATTCAAGCAGACAGCAAGGACATTTTACTCCAGCACCTGGAATTTGTTCAGAATCTACTCAAGTACCTGGGATTCACTGTGAACGTAAAAGTCAAATATGACACCCACTCAACAGATAACTTTCCTGGGTGCTCTCTTAAACACAACAACCCAGATGGGCATTCCTGACATAAGAAAAACAACTACAGCTGGCTTCAACTTTCAAAAGCCTGGTGTTAGTGTCTCGGCTAACTGCAAGGAAATTCCTGCAGGCTTTGGGTTGCATGGCTTCCTGCATCCTACTCATACCACATGCAAGACTTGCATATGAGGAAGATACAATGATACCTAAAAAGCTTATGGTCCCAGCATTGTCTCAGTCTAGAAACAGAGATTGCTGTCTTGCCTTGCCTGCAAAAGGAATTCTATTGGTGGGCCATGGCATGTCTTCAAAACAAAGGGAAAGCCTTCAGTCTACCTCCAGCCTACCAAATGATAACCACGGATGCCTCGGATTATGCATGGGGAGCCCACTTGCAGGGGAAAGGCCTGCAAGGTTTTTGGACAGAGGATCAGAAGCATCTACATATCAATTTAAGAGAGATGTTAGCTGTGCAGAATGCCCTCTTGGCTTTCAGGGATCTTTTACAGCCAGGGCAGCTACTGATATGGACAGACAACACCAGAGTTATGTGGTACATAAACAAGCAAGGGGGTTCACACTCCTACCCCCTTTGCAGACTAGCCATGACTCTATGGAACACAGCACTAGCTTGCAAAGTGGACCTACAAGCTCAATTCCTGCCAGGGAAACAAAACACTTTGGCAGACAGCCTGAGCAGGAACCTGTCAGACCCACATGAGTGGATGCTAGACACCCAATTATTCAAGATGATTACAGAAACCTGGGGCTGCCTGGACATCTATTTGCATCTCCCCACAACTACCAGTTACAGACTTTTTGCACAAGGACATATCACAAGCTAGCATGGAAAGTGGATGCTCTTTTTCAGTTGGAGGAACCTCTCTGGGTATGCCTTTCCACCACTACCTCTTCTACTAAGGGTGTTATTAAAAATAAAGCAGGACAAACCAAAGTTGATCTTACTAGCCCCGAATTGGCCTTGACAATTTTGGTACTCAACACTGATAAATCTATCCCAGGAACCTCCTTGGATTCTACCTCAGATTCCAAATCTTTTGTCCCAACTTCAGAGCCAGGTCCTGCACTCTCATATCAAAACACTCACCCTGGCGTATTCAGGGTCTATGATTAATCCTACCCTTTCCAAACAGGTCATGGATGTTATCTTAGAAGCCAGAAGGCCTAGCAATAGGAAATCTTATGAAGGTAAATGGAAGAGATTTTGCACCTGGATGCATGTTCAGGAATCAGATCCTCACATTCCAAATATTCCATTGATTTTACATAACCTAACAGATATGTTGCATAAGGGTTTATCTTTTTCCTCCATAAAAATACATGCCTCAGCTATCTCTGCACATTATAATACAGATCCTCCAATTTTTTCACATCCACTTCTGAAATATCTCAGAGGAGCAAAGAATTTAAGGCCCCCTAGGACACCACCCATTCCTGCCTGGGGACCTCAATTATGTCCTGGAAAAACTTACTCTGCCTCCTTTTGAGCCTGCTGCCACATCTGATATAAAGTATTTATCATGGAAGACTGTTATCCTACTGGCTTTAACTTCAGCCAGGAGAGTCTCGGAGTTGCAAGCGCTCATGGCTGTGAACCTTACATTATTTTTCATCAAGACAGGGTTTCTTTGAGGACTAACCCTACTTTCATGCCTAAAGTGGTTTCTAAAGTGGCTTTAAACCAAACTATTCACCTGCCAACTTTTTTCCCTAATCCACAAAATAAGGGGGAGAGGATCTTGCATTCTTTGGATGTGCACAGGCAGCTTCACTTTTACCTGGACAGAACCAAGGATATCAGGAAAACAGAACAACTGTTTGTTTCTTATGCAACAAATTCCCAAGGCAAAGCTATTTCAAAACAGACCATTTCTGAATGGATTGCTCATGGAATCGGATTTTGTTACTCTCATCGTGGAAAATAAATTCCAGGAAAAATTAGGACTCCCTCTACCAGAGCTGCTGCTACTTCAGCTGCCTTTCTCAGGGGAGTTACCTATCAAAGATATTTTGGAAGCTGCAACTTGGAGTTCAGTGCATACTTTCTCTAAGCACTATAATCTCCCTCTTTATTCTAAGTCTAGGGAAAGCTTTGCTTCTGCAGTCTTGCAAGGCCGCCTAACCGCCCATTATACTCAATAACCACCAGCCTTTATCTCAGCTTTGGGATTCAACCCGACAGTGATGACTGCAACAGTGAAACACAATGAACATAGTACAGTTGTGTACACTTGCCATAAATGTAGATGTTCGAGTGTCTTCACTGTTGCAGTCTGGGTTACCCACCTTCCTGTCTCCTCTTATACGTTTATTGGTGTGGTTCCCAGCTTCACCCTTCTTCTGAGGTGTATTTGCTACAGGATATGGCATTTGTTGTATGTTTCATTTTTGTTTTACTTTTAGCCTTTACTTTTGGGCACCTGACATCTGGGGCAAGAAAAACTGGAGAACATGGCATTGGCTGGAAGCTTTGTACCCCTGGCGCACTGACGTCAGGGGGGGGTGAGTACACAGCCGACGCCGGACCCGGACTTTGGGATTCCGGCCGACCGGGGGCTGCCTACTTCAGGAAGAACCCTACAGTGATGACTGCAACAGTGAAGACACTCTGACATCTACATTTATGGTAAGTGTACACAACTGTACTTACTTCGTGTTTCACTGTTGCAGTCATTATCTGTGGGTTTATCCCTGCTGTGGCAGCCCTCGGCCAGCCTGAATACCAGAGTCAGTGTTTTTCTGCATCGGCTGCAGTCGCCTGTAGTCTGACGCCAGGTTGTCAGTGCTATAAAGCAAGGCAGCAAAAGTCAATACATCAGTATTTCTTGCTGTGGAGCCCGTAGCAGAAACAGTTTGCACAAGTGCTGGTCAGTCTCTACCAGAGTTTGAATTTCAGCTGAAAACGTCCAAAGCTAAGTACCCCATTGGGGACCCTTTATTCTTGCACTAACCGATGTCCGAAAAAGTTAACAATTTTCTCGCCTGTGGAAAGCAGATCCCACAGTGTGACTTCCATTCTTACTGTGTCACTTGTTTAGGCCCAGACCACGACATCCCCGTTGCAGGATGTTCATAGTGTTTCACTGTTGCAGTCATTACAGTTGGGTTATCCTGCTAGCAGGCTACCTGCAGTTGGCCCGAGTTCCAAAGTCCAGGTCCATCGTCGGTTTCTGTCGCCTCCTCCCTGACGTCAGTGCGCCAGGGGTATAAAAGATGCAGCAGATGCCATTTTCTTCAATTTTTCTTGCCACGCAGTGCCCGAAGCAAAAGCAGTTCGCAAGTGCCGGTCGGCCAACTCCTGAGATTTTCAGATTCAAATTTCAGACCCGAAGTCTTCATTAAAGCTAAGTACCTCATTGGGGAAACTTTTTTCTTGCTCCAGACTGATGTCAGAAAAAGTTAATTGTATTTCTTGTGGGAAGCAAATACCTCATAAGGATTTTCATTCTTACTGTATTCCTTGTCTAGGCCCTGACCACGATGTTGCTAGTTGTCTGTTTTGTGCTAGATTAAATCAACGCACTATTAAGCGTCGGTACGATTTTGCATTTCATTACTTTGGCCAAAGATTCAATTATATAATGCCGTTGGAACAGCCGACTACCGGAGTTTATAAAAAGTGCAAAGAAAAAGAAAAGGACAGGCATCCGAGGTCCAAAACCGACGAGGCTTCCGCTAGGCCTGTCGCCGGTTCTCAGTGAGGCGCTTTCGCAGCCCCTGACGCAAGCTACCTCAGAGCCACAGGCCGCTTCCGACTCCCACGTGGAGCCAACTAGGCTGCAGGAAACTCAAGTTATTGGACACTCGGAAACTATTCCCTCAGATGGGTCCGGAGCCGCTGAGCAGGCATCAGCTTCTGAGGGTGTTGTCAGGCCTACACAGTTGTATGTAAAGCCAACTTCAGCTTCAAAGGCAAAGACTAAAGCAGCTCTAAAGACAAAGAAACAAGTACTGCATTTTCTTGGACAGGCCTCCATGCCTAAAAAAAATAGATGCTTAAAATGGCTGAAGGAGTGCTGAAGGAATTTTTAACTGGTTATTCTGCTCTTCAGTTATTCCCACCCACCCTGTTTTTGTTTTGGTGTTAATCTTAGTGGCATTGAAACTGCCCGCCCCTCAGCCTGCCTCTGGGCCCATCTCATTTGCTCACTCAACTGAGTGCAGTGAGATCATATTCTGATTTCAGGCACTCCTACTGTGTACAAAGAGAGCATCTGGGAAATAGAAAAAAAAAAAAAATTAAGCTTATTTCCTGCCTTTCTTGTTAAGTGGTACAGACTATTTGTAGGCTTCTGAGCCCCCAAGCCCTTCTGTGTTTGAGGGAAGCCTTCTAGCTTGTTTTTTTTCTTGTAACTAGCCAGTTTTCTAGTTTCAGCACTCAAATCTGTTTCTTTGATCTCAGCACTTGTTCAGAAAAAAAAAAAAAAAAAAAAAATTTCATCTGCTTTTACTGTACTTGCGTTTTTACCTACTTCTTTTTACTTTTGCATCATCTTAAAATACTCAATTGTATTTATTACTGCTTGATGTAACTCATTCTAAGCCTTTTGGTTTAAACACTTGGGCTTCGGACCAGTTAGTTGTTTTGCACTGAGAGGTTTGTGGTCTGCACTGTTGTGGCAGAACAGGTAGCTTACATCCTTCTAGGTTGAGAACTGCTGATTGAGGGCTCAGTGTCTGTTATTCTAAAAGTGTATTAATTCTGGTTTAAGCACTTGGGCTTTCAAGCCAGTTATTTTACATTAAGAGGGTTCGTGGTCTGCACTCTTGTGGGAGGAGAGGCTGGACTCTGCCCTTCTGAGCTGGGAATTTCTGGTTAAAGGCTTATAGTGCATGCATATCTGAACTGTTTCTTACTGAAGTTGGTGCGCCTTGTTTGCTGTGGCATAGACTGGATTCGGGCCTGCTGGATCTAGCTTTGTTTGTGTAACTTGAGCACTAATCCAGACATTCTCTAAAGTATTCAATGGTATTTATTACTGCTTGGTTGTAACTTGATTAAAGTGTAGCTATCATTCAAGTCTTTTGGATTAAGCACTTGGGCTTCAGACCAGTTGTTTTACATTAGGAAGGTTTGTGGCAAGCACTGTGGTGGCAGGACAGGTAGCTTTCATCCTTCTAAGTTGGGAACTGCTGATTGAGAGCCCAGTGTCCAAGTGTATTAGTTCTGGTTTAGGCACTTGGGCTTCAGGCCAGTTATTTTACATTAAGAAGGTTCGTGGACTGCACTCTTGTGGGAGAAGAGGCTGGACTCTGCCCTTCTGAGCTGGGAATTTTCTGGTTAAAGGTTTATAGTGCCTGAATATTTGAACTGTATCTTACTGAAATTGGTTCACCTTGTTTGCTCTAGCATAGACTAGATCCAGGCCTACTGAATCTAGCTTTGTTTATATACTTGTTGTTTGTTTGCTTTTATTTCCCTGGAAGCTAATTCACCTAATCGCAACCTCTCAGTGCTTCAGTGGATCACTAGTGATATCTGCATTGCTTACTGTACTTATTTCCTTGTTTCACTTGAAAGAAAGTTACTGTTTGTTGTTTTTGCATTTAGTTACTTGTATCACATTGCACTCAAGTTACCTGGCACTTGCTCACTAAAGCAATTATATAAGTCAGCACTAAAAATTAAAAGCACTACACCCTCACTCCCCACTGGCCCTTGATTTCAATTAAGGATTTCCCAATATTATTCTAGCATGTCCAAAGGTCAGTTGTCAATCTCCTCTCCGGTCCAGCTGGTGAATCTGGGAATCTTGAGGCAATGTTATAACTGCCTCATGTACACAGACAACCCTCTCCTCCTCCCACATAACACAAATACTTGCAGAGATGCAGCTATTTAGCCAAACTGGAGGCTGAGCTCTCTCAACTCAGGACTGGCAAGACCAGACAGGAGGAGAAGGCAACTACACACACCACAAAACCAGCCTCACATAATGCTACCACTCCACTGAATCAAACACATAAACACACAAAGACATACTCGGAGGCTCTGAGTAAAATTTACCTAAACAGCAGAGGCCTCCAAAGCAGACACCCAAACAACTGCTACCTCAAGACACCCCACAAGCAACACATAAACCACAAAAGCAGTGTGCAAAGCAGTCACAGCCCTTAAGGCCAAATACAACACCAAACATACTTGTCATAGGTGACTCCATAGTCAGACACACTGACGTCCCACTCACCAGGCTGAACAAGGAGAGGGTCACAGTAAGCTGCCTATCGGGCTAGAATCCGCCACATAACACAAGCACTCGGGTCACTCCACAGCAAGTACAAATATGACACAGTCATTGTCCATGCTGGTGTGAGCGACCTGAGACGCACCTCCCTGGACTGCATGAAAAGAGACATAGAGGAGCTCTCTGATTATGTAGCCCAGGCAGGTATGACCCTAACCCTGAGCAGTATCCTTCCTTCACCAAGAATGATGCCACAATATAGAGACAAGATGATCAGCTTTAACAATTGGCTTAATGTCTGGTGTCATTCAAAGGGGATCCAGTGTCTGTCTGCCTGGGATGACATGCTTGACAAGCCACGCTGCTTCGCAAGGGCGGCTTGCACCTGTCACCCTGGGATTCGGATATTGGCTAAGGCTCTTGCCACCCCATAGTGCCTTTTTAGGCAAGGCTCAAATTCTAAACCTACCACCCTAGAAAACAAAAATGGGAAGAAATTGAGGGTAATGCTGCTCAATGCCAGAAGTCTAAATCTCAAAATGCACGCACTCGAGGCCCTTCTCAGTATGGAGAACATTGATGTCTGTGCTGTAACTGAAACCTGGTTCAAGGCTCCTGAGAGCACCCCGGCACTATTAGGTTTTACCTCATATCATGCGTTCCGGCCCCAAAACCTGGACCACTCCACAAAAGGAGGGGGTGTATCCATATTCATAAAGGATACTCACACCTCCAGGTTGGTGGCAACGCATGAAGCTTCGGAAACCATCCAGGTGCAACTAACAATAGGCAAAACTGCTCTACAAATTGTAGCATGCTACAGGCCACCCTCTCAAACTCAGGAACCCCACACAGCCTTCCTGAAGACACTGGAGGGTATAAATGTATCTCCAAACACCATCATATTGGGTGACTTCAACTACCGAATATAGACTGGGAACATTACTCAAGCCCTAACTTTCTAGCCCAATGGTTCCTGGAGTTCATAAATTCAAATGCCATGGAACAGCTAGTCACTGTTCCACGAGAGGAGAAAATATACTAGATCTCATTGTCACAAACATGGGGACAAAATGCTCCACACGAAGTATATCCCTCATTGGTGAGATCTGATCATAAACTAATCTCACTGGAAATCCACATCCGCCCCACCCCAAACAAAAAGACCATAGTGAAGAACTTCTCTAAAGCAAACTTCACACTACTCAAGACTGGTGTGGTATCCTTCAAGGCCCCTGAGTCAGAGGAAACCACAACCCAAGCTGCGGAAGCTCTTACAAATGCCTTCTATGAACACCTCCAGGACTGCATGGATCAGGCAATCCCAAATAAAACCAAGACTCTTTCCACAAAGGGCAAACGTCCAGTCTGGTGGACCCCAGCCATTAACAAACTTTACAATAAGAGGAGAAAGCTATTACATGATAGAACAAAATCCATAAAAGGAAGTCACCCTGATCATTATTAGTAAAAATTACGAGCACTCATAAAATCAACTAAGGCCAATTTTGAGAGAAAAATTGCCATGGATTCAAAGGACAATCATAAGGCCTTTTTCAGCTATGTTAGGAAACCTGGGTGGAAACTCACAGATATGCTCAGAATTAGTCCAAAATGATACAAAAATCACTGAACCCACAGACATTGCCAACATACTGGCAGACAGGTTCAGTGCAAACTCACCCCTCTCCCCTAAAGGAGAGATAACTATCCCAGCCGAGTGTAGCCTCCCGGACATCTCAAATGCGCAGGTGAAAGCTGCTCTCTCTAAAGCTAAAAACACAGCATCAATGGGACCGGATGGTGTCCCCGGCTGTGTGCTACGAGCTAAATGAGGAATTAAACCCGCACATAAGGCAGCTGTTTAATCTCAGCCTTACCACAGGATACGTGCCCAAGGAGTGGCGTCACGGCAACTGTGGTCCCACTCCACAAAGGTGGCGCCTCACGGACCCTGGTAATTACCGCCCATAAGCTTAACAAGTCTAGTCTGCAAAGCTATGGAGAGGATCATAATGGAGCTCATAAACAAAGATATAGGGGACTTGCAGACATTGGACCCGACCCAGTTTGGCTTTGTCAAGGGAAGATCATGCCTTTTGAACTTGGTCGACTTCTTGAAATAGTCACCAAGGCCATTGATGAGGGAAAGGCAGTCCATACAGCCTACCTTGACCTTGCAAAGGCTTTCGACACAATACCCCACTCGGGTATTGTAGAAAAACTTACCAGCTTAAATGTAAACCCATATGTCACAAGATGGGTTGCAAACTGGCTTAAGGACAGAACCCACAGGGTTAGAGTTGCTGGCGCTGTGTCAGACTCCAAGCCGGTCACAAGTGGTGTCCCACAGGGCTCGGTCCTTGGCCCCTATTGTTTGGCATCTACTTCTCAGAAGTACAGGCCAACATGGGAGGACTTTGGCTGACAAAGTTTGCAGATGACTGCAAACTGGGCCATAGTGGAAAGTGCATCGGACACTGATATCCTTCAGAAGGGACTCACGGAAACAGATAGCTGGTGCCAGAGCCATGGCCTGAAGTTAAACGCCAAAAAATGTATAGTCATACCCTTCGGGAAAAACAGGTAACCCCAAGCTACCATATAGGTGGCAATCCACTAAGCACAGAAGAGGTTATCAGGGACCTGGGGACCCAGGTTGACAGTGGCCTTTCTTTTGACACTCACATTGCTAAAGTGGTTAGAAAGACCTTCTACATTGCCCACCTGATCATGAAGGGATTCACATCCAGATCTAGTGAGGTCATTGTTCCCCTGTACTCTTCACTTATCAGACCAATGATCGAGTACAATGCCCCATTCGGGATGTATCTCACCCGACATCTGCAGCAATTGGAGAGACCCCAAAAGTTCCTCACCAAAAGGATAAAGGGACTCCAAAATCTGTCATATGCTGCCAGATTGAAGAAACTCCAGCTCTATTCAGTCGCATACTGTCTGCTCAGAGGTGACATGTGCCTGACATACAAGGCCATGTCCAACCCGAATTAATGGACATGCTCCACCTCAAAAATCCAAATCCACCAAAACCACTAGAGCAAGCGACTTAAACCTTAGCACGGATATAAATAGGACGTGCTGGAGGGATAGATTTATCACTCAGAGACTCCCTATACTGTGGAATAAAATCCCGGTCCATGTGAGGCAGAGCACCTCGCTGACTCTGTTCAAGAGAAATCTAGACCTGTGGATGGGAGATCGTAGGTTTACCCCGGGAATCATCTCTGGGTCACTGCTGGACAGAGGCACAACAAACTAATGGGCACAGTATTTTTTCATATAAGGGGTGGCGTAAGCCACAATAATTTGGGCTAGGCTTATAAATGCCTTAGGGCAGATAGCCTAGTATAAACCTATGAACCTATGAAGACCTAATTACTTTGATCAGGGGTTCCTATCCCCCTCTTGATAAGAGGCCTAGGCAAGAGATAGAATATGAATCTTCTGATCAGCTTTCCATTTCCTCTGATTCCTCTTCTGAACATAAATATTCCCTTCCTCCCTATGAGGATTCTGATGCTGAAGAATCTATCCCTTCAGCCTCTCCTCCTGGGGATTATTCTTTTGGGGAGACCCTGCATACTATGAGGGAGCATTTCCACTGGGAGAGCCAAGATTACTCAGAATCAAAGAAAAGGCTCAGAGACTTCTTTTTATTACCCCAGCACAGCCCCCTTGCTATTCCTCCTGTTTGTGACATTGTAGATGATGTTTTTAGAGTCAGGTCTATCTCCTGATTCTTTACCACCAGCTCCTGTTAAGCCAGACAGATACTACAGAGTTCCAGATTCACATAAATTTCTTTACAAAAACCCTGCTGCTGACCCAGAAACTATTTCTCAGGGTCCCAAGGGGGTCAAGGCTTCCAATGCAAAAAACCCTATCCCCTCTGATAGGGATTCAAAGGCCCTGGACAGATGAGGGAAAAATATTTATACTACTGCTACCTTGGCTGTAAGAGCTTTAAATTGTCAGTTTCATATGCTTAAATGTCAGCAGTGTCTTGTGTCACTGCTTAAACAAAAAATGTTGACAAATTCAGAATGTGCAGAAAACAAAGAAATGCAGGATTTATTGCATGCAGCTGAACAAGTGGGAAAGCATACTTTGCAATGTGGTTTTGATTCTCTAGAGGCCTCTTGCAGGGCCACAGTTACAGGTTCTGTCATCAGGATGCACACTTGGTTAAAAGAACAGAATCTGCCTGATCATGTTAAAGCAAAACTATTAGATGATCCATTACAACATGATACCTTGCTTAGTGTTAAAGCAGAAGTGTTGAAGAAAATGGAGGACAAAGTTAAATCTATGCAAACATTGAAGGATTTCTTACAGGTACAGCCTCCCAGATTTATCAAGAACTGGCCTACAAAGAATTGGTCCTTTCCAGTGTCAGACAGGCCACAAAGAGGCAGATACAGATGCCCCAGAGGCAGATCACAGCCCCAAGGCTCCTACAGGCCTAAGCAATGGGGAGTTTCTACCTCCAAAAATGGAGAGGAAAATTACAGCCATACAGAAAACAGTCTCAATGACTTCCCCTGCCAACAACAAGCATTTATCTTCTGGCAGCTCCTTTGGGGGGAAAACTAGCACTTTTTTCACAAAATTGGCGCATGATCACCCAGGATAAATTGGTCTTAAATATCGTATCTCAAGGTACAGGTTCCCCTTTCACACCCTGTCAAGGCCAAACCGGTATGCCAGACCTGCCACGCATTCAATGGGCAGAGGCACAAAAACAAGTTTCATCCCTCATGGACATGAGAGCCATTTAACAAGTACTACAGCAAGAGCAGGGACAAGGATTTTACTAGACTATTCTTGGTACCAAGAAAGGACAAAGCCTGGAGACCAATACTGGACCTGTCTATCCTAAACACATTCCTGGATATTCCAAAATTCAAAATGTTAACTCTGCAGCAGCTTCTGCCCATGCTGGGCAAGAAGGCTTGGCTTGTGACTTTAGATCTAAAAGAGGCATACCTGCATGTCCCAATCAGACAGTCATGCAGAAGATACCTCAGATTTATAGCTGGCTCAATGCACTACCAATTCTCTGCACTGCCCTTTGGCTTATCTACTGCGCCCAGGGTCTTCACGAAATGCCTGGCACCAGTGATTGCATTTTGCAGACAAAGAGGAATACAAATATATCCTTACTTGGACGACTGCCTTATTCAAGCAGAGAACAAGGACACTCTACTACAGCTTCTGGCATTTGTAAAAAGGTTGCTAACAGGTCTAGGGTACACAGTAAATGAAAAGAAATCAAAACTCGTACCCTCTCAAGAGATAATATTCCTGGGTGCAAGCTTAAATACAACTGCCCAGATGGCTTATCTCACTCCAGACAAACAGACAACTGACTATTTATTTCAAAATGTTGGTAACAAAGACCCAGTTATCTGCAAGAAAAATTCTGCAGGCTTTGGGCTTCATGGCATCCTGGATTCTACTAATTCCATATGCAAGACTGCATATGAGGAAACGTCAATGGTATCTAAAAAGTGTTTGGACTCAGCATTGCAACAGCCTGGAAACAATAATTACCCTCATTCCCTGCCTGCAACAGGAGTTTCGAAGGTGGGCAAAAGCCTGTCACCTCAGCACGGGACAGCCATTCACCATACCCACAGCCAGGCAGACATTGACAACAGATGCATCAGATTAGGCTTGGGGGGGCCCTTATGGCAGGAAAATGTATTCAGGGCACATGGTCCGCAAGTCAAATGCATCTACATATCAATCAGAAAGACATGCTAGTTGTACAGAATGCCCTGACAGCCTTCAAGAATCTACTTCATCCAGGACAACTACTGACAAAGACGGACAGTACTACAGTCATGTGGTACATAAACAAGGGGGCACACATTCCTACCCCCTCTGCATACTAGCCATGAACTTGTGGGACACAGCATTGACTTACCAAGTACATCTGCAAGCACAATTCCTGCCGGGAAGGCTAAATACTCTGGCAGACGAGCTAAGCAGAAACCTAATGGATCCCCACGAGTGGAAATTGGATCCCCAAGTATTCAGCATGATAACAAAGAACTGGGGATGCCCGGACATAGACCTATTTGCCTCCCCTCACAACTGCCAACTACAGAGATTCTGCACAATGACTTATCACAAGCAAGCATGGAAAGTGGATGCTCTATCTTTCAGCTGGAAAAACCTAGCAGTACATGCCTTTCCTCCCCTGCCTCTCCTCCCCAAGGTGGTACTCAAGGTCAGACAAGAGAAGCCAAAAATGATACTGATTGCCCCAGACTGGCCCCGCCAGCACTGGTACCCAGTCCTAAAGAGCTTGTCTCACTGCCCAGCTTGGACATTACCTCAAATTCCTCACTTATTGACTCAACAAGACAG
This sequence comes from Protopterus annectens, assembly GCF_019279795.1. NCBI lineage: Eukaryota > Metazoa > Chordata > Ceratodontiformes > Protopteridae > Protopterus > Protopterus annectens. The sequence continues at coordinate 793,645,807 of NC_056748.1, read as the reverse complement.
TCAGATACTGCAGACCCAACTCAGGACCTTAAACCTGGCAGCATGGCGGATAATGTAGCCATTCAAGACGCACCTCTCTCTAAAGCAGTGGTGGATGTTATTTTGGAGGTCAGGAGGCTAGCTCCAGAAAATCTTATGCAGAAAAATGGAAGAGATTCTGTGCTTGGAACCAGGCACAAGGTATTGACACGACTGTTAATATTCCTTAGAATTTGCAATACTTAACTGAGATGCTGGATAAAGGCCTTTCCTTTTCATCAATTAAAATTCATGCCTCTGCCATTTCAGCTCATTACGATACAGAACCACCTATTTGTTCGCATCCATTACTAAGGCAGTACCTCGGAGGGGCCAAAAACATAAGACCTCTAAGGAGAGTCCCAATACCTGCATGAGACCTCAACTATGTCTTGGAAAAACTCACACTGCCTCCGTTTGAGCCAGCCTCTGCAGCTGATATAAAATTCATATCCTGGAAGACAGCTCTGCTTCTGGCTATAACCTCTGCTAGACGAGACTCAGAGTTACAGGCACTCATGGCTGTGGAACCTTTTATCATTTTCCATCATGACAGGATTTCTCTGAGGACAAACCCTACATTTAAGTCTAAGGTCATGTCCAGTGTGGCCCTTAACCAAACAATTCATTTGCTTACCATTTACCCAAACCCACAGAATAAGGGTGAGAGAATTCTGCATTCTTTGGACATTCACAGGCAGCTTTGCTTCTACTTGGACAGAACCAAAGCTTTCAGAAAGACTGAACAACTACTAGTTGCATATGCTGCAGGATCACAAGGAAAGCCTATCTCAAAACAGACTATTTCAAAGTGGGTATGCCACTGCATTCGTTTCTGCTATTCACAGCAAGGCAAATCAGTGTCCAAGGGTATTAGGCCACATTCAACCATTGCAGCAGCCCCTTCAGCAGCCTTCCTCAGAGGGAGTACCAACCAAAGGCATCTTGGAGGCTGCAACTTGGAGTTCAGTCCATACTTTTACAAAGCACCATCACTTACCCCTCTACTCTAAAACCAGGGCAGGCTTTGCCACTGCAGTTCTGCAGGGGCCTGATAGCCTCTCCTAATCCAATTTAGCATCAGCCTCCCAACCTTAGCTTTGGGATTCAACCCAATTGTAATGACCAACAGTGAAACACGATGAACATACTACAGTTGTGTACCTACCATAAATGTAGATGTTCGAGTGTATTCACTGTTGCAGTCCAGGTTACCCTCCCACCATTCCCCTTTCTTTGCTGGGACTTATCTATATTTCTCTATTCTATACAACCTATGTGGTGTATTTGCTTGTAGATGAAGGAAAAGTTTTTTTTTTTGTATGCATGCTTTTTGGCATAATTTAGCCCACCATTTTAGGGGCACCTGACATCTGGGGCAAGAAAAACTGAAGAAAATGGCGTCGGCTGCATCTTTTATACCCCTGGCACACTGACGTCAGGGAGGAGGCAACAGCAACTGACGCCAGACCTAGACTTTGGAGCTCTGGCCGACTGCGGGTATCCTGCCAGCAGGATAACCCAGTTGTAATGACTGCAGCAGTGAATACACTCCGACATCTACATTTATGGTAGGTACACAACTGTACTTTCTATGCTCTCTCTAATGCGAGAGCCATTCGCTGTTGAGCTCTTATTGTAGACAGTTATTTTTGTGTTTTGTCTTCGCATTCTGATATGGCGTCCTTCAGCCAACAATCTCTGAACATTCCGAAAAAATGCAGAGATAAAGATAGACCACACAAGGCTAAGCCTTCAGATGACACTGCCGCTAAACAAGTCGTCAGTTCTCTGGAATTCAGTGATGCCCGATTCGATATCTATGCAGGCCACTACCGAGACCCTTTTGGAGTCCGGTATGCCAGAGGAATCTTTCTTGTCTTTAGAGCCTTTGGCTGTCTCTGCCTCTGTTGGCTCCGGAGCCGCTACACAGGCACCAGCTTCCGAGGAGGCCTTTTGCACTACTGAATTTACACAAAAAAACAACGTCTTCTCATCCGACTACCATTTCTCTCAGACTGGATTCTCTCAGGCCTAGAAGCCAGGCCACACCCAGAAAATCTGCTTCTAGCCACTGTCTTGCTCCTGCTCTTCCACCTCGAGCACAAATGCTTAAAATGGCAGAGGATCTCATCCCCTTTATCCGGAGTAGTCAGGCCACAACTTTTAAAAGGAAAAGGCACCCTTCTACAGCAATTATGCCAGAACAGGATTCTGAGGAATTTGTCTATTCAGAATTTGAAGAACAGATACCTCTGACTGCTTATGAGGATTTAGATGCAGGGGAATCCATCCCTTCTGCCTCCCTTCTAGAGGACCTTTCCTTTGGGGAAACCCTTCACATCCTCAGGGAACATTTCCAGTGAGAATCTTAGGCCTTCCCCCAGCTAAGAAAAGACTTCGAGAGTTTCTGAACCTGCACCAGCACAGAACCCTGGCCATCCCTCCTATTTTATAAGGGGTGGATGATGTTTTCCATGAATCCAGCTTAGCCCCTGATGCCCTCCCACCTGCTCCCAGTAAACCTGACCAGAATTAGAGTACTGGATTCCCACAAATACCTATACAGAAATCCTGCTGCAGACCCCAAGGTCCATTACACAGGGACCTAAAGGAGCTAAGACTAGTTCTGCCAAAAATCCTATTCCTTCTGATAAAAGAAAAAAGACCTTGGATGTCGTCCCCAGCTTCAGGCTTCAGACTGTTAAAACACAATTTATTAATCGCTTAAGAAGTGAAGCTGACAGGATGTAAACTTCACTAGAATATGGTGAACTGAAAAAAGTTAAGTATCCAAGCAGTTGTCATCCACAGCTTCAAACTTCAGGCTGTTAAAACCCAATTTATGGAAAACTTAAAAAGTGAAGCTGACAAAATGCAAGCTTCACTGAGATGCTGAAATAATTAGCCTAGTAATTAACATCCACAACAGCTGGTAGCCAATTGTCTTTGGTGTTCTTAAAGGCACAGGACAAAAATAAATGTTCAAAGTGGAGATTTGTCTCCTATAATGTAGTTCAATGTTAAAAATGCTAGAATCATGTATTAATGTTTGGTAGGTTTCTTCTAGATTTTAGAACAGGTCTGAGAGGTACTATTGTATTAAGACCTGGGGATTGATTGGCTCTAAAATTGTTGATCCAAAAGATCTCACTCAATTCTGTCCTGTTATGGACATCTCCTTCCCTGATGTTTTGGGTGACCACTTCCACTCCTTTGAACAAGAAATTATGTGTAGGATGGACCAATACGTGTGCTGCTAAGGCATTATGTGGAGCTTTCTGATCAATGTCTCTGACATGTCGTAGAATACGATCCTTTAATCGTTGGTCAGTTTTACCAAGATAGAAAGCTTGGCACTTGCGACAGGTAGCCAAATAGATAATATGGCTAGTAGTACAATCAGCATAAACATCGAAATGAAAGTTACGTCCAGGTACTGGGTGGGGAAAAGTATTACTAGTATCTAAATAAGGACAAGCTTTGCATCTGCAGCATTTAAAAGTATCTTTACGGTCTGATAGTGGACCACCACGTTTAAAGCCATCTTTATGGCATAATAATCTCTTGATTGTACCAGCTCTTGATTGTGTTTCCTTTACTACCAGCTCTTGATTGTGTTTCCTTTACTACCAGCTCTTGATTGTGTTTCCTTTATAAACAGGAAGAGCTAACCACACTTTTATACGATCTGAAGAAGGCATCTGCCGAAAGCGCTTATCGTTTGGACAATTTCATCAGCTTTTTACACTCCAGTGAGAAGTATATGTTTTTGTCAGCTTTGCTTACAAAGCATCTATTAACTGTGTTTTAACAACTTGAAGCCTGAAGTTGTGGATGTTAATTACTAGGCTAATTATTTCAGCATCTCAGTGAAGTTTGCATTTTGTCAGCTTCACTTTTTAAGTTTTCAATAAATTGAGTTTTAACAGCCTGAAGTTTGAAGCTGTGGATGACAACTGCTTGGATACAACTTTTTTCAGTTCACCATATTCTAGTGAAGTTTACATCCTGTCAGCTTCGCTTTTTAAGTGATTAATAAATTGTGTTTTAACAGTCTGAAGCCTGAAGCTGTGGACGACACCCAAGGTCTTTTTTCTTTGTTCATTTGTCTACCCTCGTTGTCTTTAGTAGTGGTGAGGAGAATTTATTTCTTATTCCTTCTGATAAGGGAGCTCTGGACAGATGGGGTAAAAAAGTATATACTACTTCAACCTTGGCTATCAGAGCACTCACTTGTCAGTTCCATATGTTAAAATATCAGCAACACACTTTGAAATTATTAAAACAAAAGATTTCTACTTTTCCTGACTGTGCCAATTCAAAAGAATTAGCAGCTTTACTGCACTCTGCTTGTCAAGTGGCAGAGCACTCATTACACTGTGGATATGATGCCCTAGAAGCCTCTAGCAAGGAAGCAGTGACCGGCACCCCTGGATAAGGAGCGCTTGTTTTGGAGTAAAAGCAGATGAGGTGCTTAAAAAGATGGAAGACAAAGCAAAATCTGTGCAAACAGTAAAAGATTTCTTTCAGGTTCAACCTCCCAGGTTCAGCAGGAGCTTCCTCTCTAAGCACTGGTCCTTCCCTGCATCTAGCAGACTGGGCCAAGGTAAGCCCCGCAGGGACAGACCATCCAGGCCCCTAGCCCAGGGCCAGCAGAGAAGCAAACAGTGGACCCACTTCTGCCACAAAGGCAGGGAGTTCTAAGCCACTCTTCTATGGCAAAGACTCACAATGACTCCCCCTCCCCCCCCTCTGCTCTCCCTTCACTCACCAAAAACTAGAAGGAAGGCTCTCCCTTTTCAAAGAAAATTTACTTTCTGTAACAACGGACCAGTGGGTCTTAAAGATAATTTTTCAGGGATACAGATTCTCTTTCAGCGATCTCCCAATTCCAAGAGGGTACCCAGAATTACCTCCAAATCAGTGAGCAGAGGCATGGAAACAGGTCCAAAATCTCATATCCCAGGGGGCAGGAGAACCTGCCCCCTCAGATCAAACAGTCAAAGGCTTTTATTCCAGACTATTTCTTGTTCCCAGAAAAGAGGTCACGTGATGCCCTATCCTGGATCTATCCATTCTGAACACCTCCCTGGTGGTCCCCAAATTCAAAATGCTAGCTTTGCAGCAGCTGCTGCCTATGCTAATAAAAAAATGCCTGGCTAGTCCCTAGACCTAAAAGATGCCTACCTGCACATCCCCATAAGGGAATCCTACAGGAAATTCCTGTGCTTCAGAGCAGGATCACAACACTTTCAGTTCTCTGTACTGCCCTTTGGCTTGTCTACTGCACCCAGAGTATTCAACAAATGCTTAGCCCTGGCCATAGCATTTTGCAGACAGAGAAATATACAGATTTTACCCTTACCTGGATGGCTGTCTCATTCAGGCAGAGTGCAAAGAAAAGCTGCTCCAGGACCTTCTCTTTGTCATATCCCTTCTAACTTCCCTAGTGTTCACCATCAACGAGAAGAAATCAAAGCAAACTCCCACCAGACAGATCATTTTCTTGGGAGCTCTGCTAGATATAGCATCCCAAATGGCCTTCCTATCCCCAGAAAAGCAGAGCTTCCCGTCTCTCTACTTTACCCAGCTGGCTTCCAGAAGTCACCTCACCATGGTATGCATGACATCTTGCATCCTTCTAATTCCCCTGGGCAGGCTTCACATGAGAAAACTTCATTGGTATCTAAAGAACCTTTGCTGCCAGCACACTCAGTCTCTAGAGACCTCTCTTTCCCTCTTATCCCATGTATAAGGGCTGAGTTTCTCTGGTGGGCAGAGGCCTGTGTCAAGAACAAGGGCCTATCCTTCATCCTCCGCCCTACTGGCCAGACAATTACCACCAATGCCTCAGACATTGCATGGGGCTCTCACCTAGCAGGCACGTGCACCCAAGATCTTTGGGAGGCCCATCACCTTCACTTGCACATTAATCAGAAAGAATTGATGGCAGTACAAATGGCTCTGACATCCTTCAAAACCCCATCTCAGGCCAGAGGTGGTCCTTATAAAAACAGACAACACCACAGTAAGTGGTACGTCAACAAACAGGGAGGGACCCAATCTTTACCCTCTGTGCAGACTAGCCATGAACCTCTGGCTGACATCCGCCTCCATGATTGTACACCTAATTGCCCAATACCTACCAGGGGTCAACACCCTGGCAGACCATCTAAGCAGAAACTTACTGGACCCCCACGAATGGCAGCTCCACAGGGAAATCTTTCTGCAAATCACTCAGGAGTGGGGGACTCCAGAGGTGGATCTCTCTGCTTCGCACCTCTACCACCAGCTGCAAAAATTCTGTACCAGGGAGTATTACCTCCTAGGATGCAAGTCGGATGCCTTGACCTTCCCTTGGAAATCCATCTTTGTGTATGCGTTCCCTCCTCTGCCTTATTCCCAAGGTACTGATCAAAATAAAGGAGGAGAGACCAAAGGCCATCCTCATTGCTCCAGATTGGTCCAAACAGCATTGGTACCCCTTACTGCGCAGCCTGACCTTAGTCCCCCAAGCAGCTTCCTCTGATCTTAGACCTCTTGACCCAGGTGAGGGGGGGGGGAGATACTGCACCCAGACTTGCAGGCTCTCAATCTTTCAGCATGGCTTATACCTTAAAAACTAACAAGGAGTCCCTGTTAAGCAAACAGTCCTAGACATTATCACAGAGGCCAGAAGGCCCAGCACCAGAAAATCTTACCCAGGAAAATGGAAAAGATTCTGCTCCTGGAGCCAGTCCAGAGGGGGCCGTACCTCACATTCTTCCATCCTTCTTATCTTGGATTACCTAGCCGAGTTGCTCAAAAGTGGCCTGCCTCTCTTTTATTAAAATCCATGCCTCAGCCATTTCAGCCCATTACGATTGAGAACCCTAACCCTCTTTTCTCATCCTTTGATTAAACAATTCCTCAGAGGGGCTTCTGATATCAGACCTCCCAGAAGGCATCCCACTCCAGCCTTTGGGACCTGAATTGTGTTTTAGGAAAAACTAACCTTACCTCATTTCGAACCTATTGCTTCAACAAAATTGAAATACCTGTTCTGGAAGACTGGCTTCCTACTAGTGATCACCTCAGCCAGAAGGGTTTCAGAACTTCAGGCTGTTGAGCCCTTCATCATTTTCCATGCAGACAGGGTCTCCCTGAGGATTAACCCCTCCTTTATGCCCAAGGTGGTATCTGATTTGGCCCTCAACCAAGCCATACACCTACCCACCTTCTTTCCCAACCCTCAAAACAAGGGGGAAAGAATTCTGCACTTGCTAGACATGCACAGACAACTCCACTACTATCTGGATCATACTAAATCCTTCAGAAAAACAGACCAACTGCTTGTCAGCTTTGCCCCAGGGGCAGAGGGGGAAGCCGATGTCCAAGCAAACCATTTCCAAATGGATATCACACTGTATCCTATTCAGCTACAGACTACATGGAAACTCCCCCCCCCCCCAAGTCTTTTCTTAACCATTCCACTGGGACAGCCTCCACTTCCACAGCCTTTCTCAGAGGAGTCCCTACCAGCAACATCTTGGAAGTTGCCCCCTGGACCTCTGTCCATAATTTTGCAAAGCATTACCACCTACCTCTTTTTTCTAAGTCTAGGGCAGGGTTTGCTTCTGCAGTTCTGGAGGGCTTGCTGACCCATGCCTAGGGTTCTAACCTATCCTTCCCACCCCTCTCCTCAGCTTTGGGAATTCTCCCACAGGTGATGACTGCAACAGTGAAACACTAAGAACATAGTGCAGTTGTGTACACTTACCATAAATGTAGATGTTGGAGTGTATTCACTGTTGCATTCCTGTTTTCCCTCCCTCCATCCCCCTTATAGCCTCTTTCCTTAGGGGGGCATAAGCTTCACACAGTGGCTTTTAGCCACCAGGACCACTTTACCTTATTTTCTTATGCTTCTGACAGGTTAGGGCAAGAAAAACCAATGTAATGACATCGGCTGCCTTGCTTGTAGTCTGATGTCGGACTACAGGCGACTGCAGCCAATGCAGGAAAAACACTGACTCTGGTATTCGGGCTGGCCGAGGGCTACCACAGCAGGGATAACCTCACAGGTGATGACTGCAACAGGGAATACACTAATTCATGGTAAGTGTACACAACTGTACTTTCTCATCTCTCCTTAACCAAAGCTTCACAAAATATAGGTTCTTGGGTTCTCTGGTATTTAATAAGCTATTACCTGTGAGGCTCTTAAGAAGTCTGGCCTTGCATTCCCATGGTAGTTTTGGGGTCCTTGTGTTCTGTTTATGAGTAACCCAGAAGTAGGTAGAATAAATATATGTTGGGGCATTTACATGTTGCTCCTATCCATGAGGGACATGGATGCTGTGCTAAACTGGAGGTGAATTTGTGGTTTCCCATTTATTTCCCTAAATTACATTTGAATAGAGTATGATATGTACTTTGTTTTATGTGGATTGGAAGACAGCTTCATAGAAGTGATATTCTCTGTGATGTATACCTATCCCTCCAACATGTCCTCTGTGTCTTGTAAAAGAGTACAAGACCAATGAGCAGATATAGATGCTACCATTGGACTTCCAGACGTGTAGCAGGTCAGAAAGGATGGGATCTTGTTGATCTGTGTACAAGGCAGAGGTCTCATCTTAGCAGCTTGTACAATACCAAGAGGGGACAAGGCTTTGAGATGATCTGTATAGTTTTTGATTTAAATCCTAGGCATTTTTAGTGAAGCATTGCAGTCTTTCCAGCTGGCAAGTACATACCAAAAGGGGAATTATACTCTATCACCTAATTAGAGCTGAGTGCAGTTAAATGATTACATGCTTTGATGTAGACACTATACCTTTAAGTATAAGCCGTGCAGTGAAAAAGACTTCATTACAAGGGGATACTTGATGATCAAAGGACAGTTTGTTGTATACATATGTTCCCACATCCCTGACTACAGAATCAACTTGGGAGGTGGGGTTTGATGTCAATATGAGAGGGAGGTCATGCTTGCCGAAGGACACTACTATACATTTCCAGGCATTTAGTTTTGTTGGTCTAAACACAGTCCAAACCAATTATTTCTTTGGGAAAGGCCCTCTTGGAGGATCTTGATGTTTTCAGGAAAGTTAATATCACCAAGTTTGTCGTCTGCAAACACGGTCAGCCATAAATCCTTAACGTTCTTAACATAAGCCTGAAAATTTAGTTTCTTGTAACATTTATCCCATCCTTACAGTCATTTAATTCCTGTCTTCCTATTTCTTGCCAAACTGTCGTCCATTTGCTCTGTAAACCCTTTTAATATTGAATGTGTCCTGTAAAATCTTGAATAGCATTTGCTCTCCTGTAGTTCATCACAGCCTAAAACAGAATGTCAATCATTTCCCTCCCCATGTACATTTACAAACCTCAGCTTTGATGAGCAACTTCTTTCATCTTGTCACTCCTCCATAAAAAGATGCACATTCATTATTTTAAGTTGCCTCAGCTGTTAAGTTTCCATTCCTAGCATGCACACACATGATCAGTTTATTTACTTCTACCACCACATGATACCTCCACACACACCCATGCACATGATACTCCCCACACACGCACAAATGTTATAACCACCATGGTGTAATCTCCAAATTCATGTAACCCTTGCTCTTCCCCTACATGCCTGAAAACATAAACCATGGCAAAACCTCCACGCTCCAAACAAATGCAACTACTATAGTCCAAATGCGGAAATGAAAATACAGATATTTGTGGCACTTAAATAAAACAACCAGGCAGTAAAAAAAAAACACTGTTTTATTCTAGCACCTTGGTGTCACCAACTTCTTGGAATAAAAAACCTCCATAAAAATTCACTTTTATACAAATTGATCACCAATTACATTCAAACAAACTCTCTTCATTCTTAAAGCAAACACTTGCAATTTAACTCATTATTCAGTCCCTTAGGGAGCAAAGTTTTGTATTTTGAAATATATATATATATATATATATATATATATATATATGTATATATATATATAAATATATATATATATATATATATATATATATATATATATATATATATATTGTACAATAATTTCTGTTTTAACATATCTTAATTTCCCCCAACACAATTAATTTATTCTAAAATAGTACATGCAGCAAAGCAACATCACTGTTGTGTTCTGTTTGAAATGTGAAGAAACTATTTTATCCTCCCTTTGGAGCCTCACATCCCTTAGGCGCTCCATAACCTAGTGCGGAGCATCCTTTTTGTTTCTCCAATGTAAAACAGGTCATAGGGGCAATGCAGAGCATATATTACCCCTTTGCTTTCACAAGTGAATCCACCCCTAGTTTCAAATTTAACATTATTAATAAATCCAACTGAATCAGTAATGTGTGAGCACACACATCTGCCACACCTTAAGGTCCCCATAACTGTCAGGGGCCTTTGTACCTCTACTACTGCATACTAAAGACTCCATGCACCAACAAATCTTTTGTACTTTTACCCTTAGTGTTGTGAATTTAGTAAGGGTGAGGTCCTTCGAATTTTGCCAAATAAATGTTGCCCTGAGTGCACCTCGAGACTCCAAGGTCACTGTCAACATGAGGGACAAGACTTATGGGGTAAGTACATATAATGTATGTTGTAATGAAAGGAAATCAACAGCAGCAGCACTTCTACTTGCTGCTGCTGTCATTTTTACATGACTATAAATATTTTTTATATTTACACATGCATTCATATTTGCTGCTTATATGTTAAGTAAATGATGCACTTAAATTACTGCATTAACTGCGGTATGATTCACTTAAATTACTGCATTTAAAACTGCGGTTTAATACAAGATGATAATGGTTAATATTAGAAAGTGAGTGATGTAAACGAGGCCATTGTCATTTGGTGTTTCAGCCAGTAGACATAAATGTAGTCCCATGACAACTATCAAGCTATTGGGATCTTTATTCATAAAACAAAACTTATGTAAATATTTACAGCTTCATACTTCATTTACTTTCTTTTTAATTATTTTTTTGGCATATTTTCTTTTTTTACCCGGTGGTACGGCGGTAGCATTGTTACCTCACAACAAGAGGTTCTCCCCTTTGATTCTCGGCTGGGCTTGGGAGTGCCTTCTGTGTGGAGTCTACATGATCTCCCCGCGGTTGGGTAGCTTTCGAAAGACATGCATGTGTAAATGGGCGTGCCTTCGTTGAAGGTTGGGCGTTGAGCTGACACCTCGGTGTTTCATAAAAATCTACTGCCAATCCTTAGAGGACCGGAGTTCCACTGTGGTGACCCCTTACCGGGAAAAGCCGAAAGACAAACAACAACCCTTAGTATATGAAAAGGAGGGGTGTATTGATAATATAGCAGCTAGAAATTTATCTTGTATTGGATATTCCCAGTAATGTTTAATTCTACAAGTTCTCTGCTTTTAATATTATAAACAGACACAAAATATACTATCTATGTTGACTACACTCTATATTTTTATGATGGCCTACATCCCCTTTTCTTATTCCTTTATGCCCCCTCATACTGTTCACAACTTTAGCTTTTGCTTCCTGCACACTTTTTGGATCATATCCCATTTTTAAAAACATATTAAATGTTTTTTTTATTTCTTGTGCCAAAACATCCCTATCACTACATATTCTTGATAATCGTAGCAATTCCCCATAAGAGAGAGCTTTTAACACATGAGGATAACAACTAGTGGCATGACAGTATTGACTGCCATCCAAAAACTTCCTCTGTACACCAGTCATAATACACCCATCTTCTCTTCCTTCCAAAACCAGATCCAAATATACATTTTTACCCTGTTGTAGGCCGTCAATATGTGTTGTTATGTAGATCTGCATTTTTATTTTCATTTCCGTATTTGGACTAGAGTTGTTGCAAATGCCTGCTCAAAATGGCCGAAGACCTAATTACTTTGATCAGGGGTTCCCATCCCCCTCCTGATAAGAGGCCTAGGCAAGTCATCGAATATGATTCTTCTGATCAGGTTTCACTTTCTTCTGATTCCCCTTCAGAACAGGGATACTCTCTTCCTCCCTATGAGGATTCAGATGCTGAAGAATCTATCCCTTCAGCCTCTCCTCCTGAGGATTAATCTTTTGGGGAAACCCTGCATACCATGAGGGAGCATTTTCACTGGGAGAGCCAAGATTACTCACAATCTAAGAAAAGGCTCAGAGATTTTCTTTTACTTCCTCAGCACAGACCTCTCGCTAGTCCACCTGTACTAGACATTGTAGATGATGTATTTACAGAGTCCGGCCTGTCTCCTGAGTCTTTACCTCCTGCACCCGTTAAGCCAGACAGGTACTACAGGGTTCCAGATTCACATAAATTTCTATATAAAAACCCTGCTGCAGACCCAGAAACTATATCTCAGGGTCCCAAAGGCGTCAAGGCTTCCACTGCAAAAAACCCTGTTCCCTCTGATAGGGATTCTAGAGCACTGGACAGATGGGGGGAAAAAAGTTTACACTTCTGCTACCTTGGCTGTAAGGGCTTTAAATTGTCAATTTCATATGCTTAAATACCAGCAATACTTACTGTCACTGTTGAAACAGAAAATGTTGACAAATTCTGAATGTGCTGAAAACAAGGAAATGCAGGAATCTGAAGTAGGCAGACTTCATTTGTCTGCAACCTGTGGGTATCGGATCCGACCTCGGATCCGAGCCGGCATTTCAAAAGCTTAGGCTCCGAGCTCCTAGCTCCTCCCTCTACCCATAACCCCTTGCCAAGCCCTGACTGACCCCAGATTTCGTTTGCCGCTTTCAAGTTGCGACGGATTCCTTGAGCTCCTAGTGCAGATAAGTTTTCTGACAGGAAAACTTTGTAAAATTTAACCTTTTTTGATTATTTTAAATAGAAGTGTGTCTGTTAGGCTTTCCTTCCTCTACCTTTTATTTTTTCTTCCCGGGTTTGCGTAGTTTGAGTGGTTTGTGTGTGTTTAGGCCTGTTAGGGCTAGAGTATGTCTGAAGCCCATAAGGCAGTTTTTTCTAAGTGCACCGAGTGTGGCCATAAGCTGTCCCCGGCGGATGGCCACACTCGGTGTGTTAAATGCTTGGGGGTTGAACACCTGTCATCTGGTTGTACCATTTGTGCAGGGTTTAACCCCCGAGCTTTGAGGGAGCGGAGGTCGAAGCTGGTTCTGGCGGGACTTCTCCCTCCAGATACCGCTTCGGCCCCTTCCACACAGCAAGCGGTTGCTGTGGGCTCTCCTCCACCGGCTGGGACTCAACCTCCCTCTAAGATGCCGGAGGAGAGAGAGTCTTCTAGGGAGAGAGAAAAGGAGAGGCACAGGGAGAGGCACCACAAACGGAGAGCTGAAACCTCTAGTTCGGCTCCTCCATCCAAGCGGGCCTCTCCTGTGCCTTCTAGTTTCCCTCCTCCTCGGCTCCACTCCCCTCGGTTCTCTCCTGGGCCCGAGGAGGAGGAGGCTAGCCCTTCAGCGAGGTCCCCAAGGCGGCTCTCTAGGTCCACTTCGGTGGCCTCGACTAGATCTACCTTCTCCATGAGTGAAGCAGACATGGACCGGATGATGAGGAAATTCATCCAGGCCCAAATGCAAATGGGAGTGCTCCTAGCCCCCCCCCCATCCGGGAGGGGCTTCGACCCCTTTTTTCGCCCCTTTGGCTCCTTCTCCGACCCACACCATGGGTTCGGAGCTGTCGGCGCCGGGCAGAGTTGGATCCGGGGGTGGGTCGGATCCGATAGGTCGTCGCACCTCGGACCCGTCCCATCCCTTGAATGCTTCGGGTGTTTCGGACCCGACCTCTCGGAGCCGAGGACCGAGCCTCGGATCCGAGGGAGCTGGTGTGTCTTTGGCTCCGTCTAGGTCGGAGCACACCGGTCTCTCGGATCCGACGGTCTCGGCTCCGGCTCCGATCCGTGCATCGGATCCGAGTGGGGGTCGGCTCTCGGGGTTCAGAGAAGCTGGCTCCCCCTTGGCCTTCGACGTAGTGGAAAGGGCACTGTTGAGGACTTCCGGACCCCCGGTCCCTGCCACGGCTCCATCCCGCACTCCTTTGCAGTTGGGCCAGGCTCCCACCAGCCGGTCCCAGGGACAGCCCGCCTCGATGTCCCAAGTAGTTCCCTTGGAACATCCAGCTGCGGAAGAGTACTCCTCGGACAGCCCCCCCGAAGAAGTACCTCGGAAGCGTAAGTGCAAAAGGAGGCACATGGACTCCCCCGAGTCCGTTAAAGACACAGACTTGGATGAAGGGGAGGGCTCCCCAAGGTCACCCCCTGAAGACGTCTCATTTGGAGACATTATGGAAATGTTGAGGATCAGGGGGGGGTGGTCTGCCCCCAAGGCCTCCTCAGACGAGTCTGTGTTCTTGGAGGCATTCGAGGCGGGCCCATCTACCTCTTGGGTGTCCCCTCCTGCCGACCCTCTGGTGGACCTTATATCCACCAGAGCGTGGAAGGATCCGGACACCGTTGAGCCTGTACCCAAGCGTCCTGACCGTATCCTTTCCCCTCCGGCGGACCGCACTCACTGGAGCAAAGGCCCTCCAGTAGATGCCATGATGATTTCTGCAGCCACTAAGAGGGAATTGGCCCAGGAGAGTCCCTCTATGCATCCTCCGGGCAAGGAGTCCCGCTCGATGGATCACATTGGGAAGCGAGTTTTCAGTTCAGCAACCTTCTCTTTGAGAGCGCTGAACTACATGGCACACGTCATCAGGATGCAGCGGGATTTGATTAAAGAATACGCTGCATCTCCCCCAGAGTCCATGTCGGGTGAGGACAAGCAGGTATACTCAACCCGAATGGCCACTCTTAGAGCAGTTTCTAACACATCTATGCGGCTACTTTCTCACGCTACCGAGGGAGCCGCTAGAGCCAGCGGAGCAGGCCTAGTCATGAGGCGGCAGGCCTGGCTCCGCCACTGTGATTTCGCAGAGCCCTTCAAGGCGACTTTCGTGAATGCCCCCTTTGATGGTTCTGCCTTGTTTGGCAAAACTGTTCGCGAAACATTGGTCCAGAGCGAGAAGGACGGGAAGACACTGTCTGCCGTCGGAGTCCGCTTCTCAGCTCCCCAGAGGTCCTTCTCGAAGAACCAAAAGGGACAGAAGAAGATGTGGTTCCGGAAGTCGCAGCAGTCCCAACCTGCTCCGGATAACCAGTCCTCCCATGGCAGAGGAGGACAGGGAGGACGCCGTCCTTGAGGCAGGGGGGCTCCTAGAAACTTTGGGTCCAGAGAACCTTTCTCTGATAGGCCCACGCAGCAGCCCTGAAGGGTTGCCCGGCTGTCCGTCTCTGGAGGCAGTCGGGGGGGCGCTTTTCGAGGCACCTAACTTCTTGGGAGTCCATCACAACAGACCGTTGGGTGCTTCGCGTGATATCCAGAGGTTATACAATTCCCCTGTACAAAGTTCCCAGATCTCGCAGCCTCCCAGATGTACCACCCGACCAAAGGGAGGCAGCAGCTATCGAAATCGGACAGCTGCTAGAAAAAGAGCTATCCAGTCGTCCCCTAGATCAAACCGGGTCAGGGTTTTACTCCAGGTTCTTTTAGTGCCAAAGAAAACGGGGACTTAAGACCGATCTTAGATCTTTCCCTGCTGAACCTGTCAGTAACCAAGCAAAAGTTCCGGATGGTCACCCTTCAATCTATACTCCCCCTCTTGAGGGAGAACAACTGGATGTGCTCCATCGACCTCAAGGACGCGTACTACCACATTCGCATGGACAGACGGTCCAGGAGGTTTCTTCGCTTCTGGCTGGGAGCCAGTCATTATCAGTTCAGGGTCCTCCCCTTTGGTCTCACCTCAGCGCCCAGGGTGTTCACCAAGGTACTAGCGGTTGTAGCGGCCCACCTGAGGCTCCAGGGATTACAGGTCTTTCCGTACCTGGACGACTGGCTCCTGACGGCATCATCAAGGCATCTTCTGTGCTCAGCCAGGGACTACTTCCTTCAGATAGCCCCAAGGCTGGGCATCACTATCAACTGGGAGAAATCTTTACTGCACCCCACACAAATTATAGATTTCATAGGAGGAAGGCTAAACACCAGGTCAGTGCGAGCCTTCCTCACCCCAGACAGAATTTCCAACCTGAAGTGTCATGTCGCAGCGGTCCTGCAACCATTTCCGACAGCAGCTTCGGTCCTGAGGGCCCTAGGTTCGATGGCGGCAGCTATCCCGCTTCTTATTCATGCGCGCTTACGCATGCGGGTTCTTCAATGGACCCTTCAGGTTCAGTGGTCCCCTCTCTGTTCCTCTCTCAACAGTCCGATAGCGGTCAGCAAAGCATGCAAGGATTCCCTTCTTTGGTGGCTTCGGTCTCCGGAGCCTCTGACAGGGAGACCTTTTTGTGCAGCATTTCCCCGAGCCACAGTGACCACGGACGCTTCTTGCCTCGGGTGGGGGGGGCATTCTGCGGGGAAGATTGTCCAAGGCACGTGGAACTCTTTGTTGCATATAAATGTCCTGGAAATGAGGGCTGTGCTCCTAGCGTTGCAAGCACTTCACAACCTTCTTCCTTCAGGGACTATTGCGATTCAGACAGACAACATGTCGGTAGTCTGGTACATCAACAAACAGGGAGGAACCAGGTCCTATCCCCTTTGTCGAGAGGCCATGAGAGTCTGGGAATGGGCAATTTCCACCAAACGCTTTCTTGTAGCAACGCACATTCCGGGAAAATCCAACATCCTTGCGGACAAACTCAGTCGCACCATTCTTTCCCCTCACGAGTGGTCTCTCAATCCTCAGGTAGTGAAGAAGATTTTTGCCGTTTGGGGGCAACCCTGTTGCGATCTTTTTGCCTCTCACTCAAACGCCAAATGCGACAATTTCTTCGCTCTGCATCCCCCACCAGGGGAATCCCCGAGAGATGCGCTGGTGCATGCTTGGCCTCCCGGTCTCCTTTATGCCTACCCTCCACTACCTCTGATGCAGAGGCTTCTGCAGAAAGTCAACAGTTTGTGGAGCAGAATGATTCTCATTGCCCCGTTCTGGCCTCGTCAACCCTGGTTCCCCTTTGTATGGTCTCACAAAGTGAATCCACCCTGGATTCTGGATCCGATCCCGGATCTCATCTCCCACCCTCTGGGAATTTCGGTCCCCAATCTACGCACCCTGAAATTGACAGCTTGGCTGCTCCAGTTCCATCCTTGATTAGGACTCCCGGTATCTCGTCACCGGTCAAGGCCATTCTAGTGGCGGCTCATAAACCTTCCACTAGGCAGGTTTATCGGAGTAAATGGAAGAGATTCTCTATTTGGGCGGTCCAGAAAAGTTTGGATCCTTTTTCAGCACCTATGTCGGCAGTGCTGGATTTTTTTAACAGACCTCTTTCATCAAGGGGCAAGTTCTTCCACGATTAAGGTACAATTGGCAGCCATCTCTCATTATCACATTGGTCATGAGACAGCTCCTCTCATGACGGCGAAATTGTGCAAAACCTTTCTTAAAGGGATTTTTTTGTTGAGGCCTCCAGTCAAAGAGATTGTACCACCTTGGGACCTATCTTTAGTTCTGCAAGCCCTTACTGCTCCTCCTTCGAGCCTGCAGCTTCTACAGACCTGAAGTACCTTTCCTAGAAGACTGCCTTCTTAGTAGCTATCACTTCAGCCAGAAGAGTGTCTGAACTTCAGGCTCTATGCGCCAAGCCTTACCTTTCCTTCTTTCCAGATAGGGTGTGCCTCAGGACCAATCCATCTTTTCTTCCAAAAGTCTCTTCAGAATCTAATATCAACCAATCAATCAACTTACCTGTGTTTTTTCCCCAAGTACTCAAACAAAGGAGAATACAAATTGCATTCCTTGGATGTTCATAGACAATTACGATTTTATATTCACAGAACAGCTGGTCACAGGCAATCAGATCAGCTGTTCGTCTCCTTTGCTAAATTTGCTTTGGGTAAAGCAGTTTCTAAAGTCACACTATCGAGGTGGATTGCTAATTGTATTCTGCAGGCTTATGACACTTCAGGTAGACCTGCTCCTCAGAGGGTTACGGCTCATTCTACTAGGGCAGTCTCCACGTCAGCCGCCTTTAAGTCCCGTGTGTCATTGGATGATATCTGTGCGGCAGCCACTTGGGCCTCACCTCATACCTTTATTTCTCATTATAAGGTGGATGTTGTTTCCAGGGGAAGAGCATCCTTTGGCTCAGCGGTGCTCCGGAACATCCTTCCATGACGGCCACCCAAGATTCAGGTAGCTGGGGACTGTCCCACAGGTTGCAGACAAATGAAGTCTGCCTACTTCAGATTTAGAAGTTATGTACTCACCATAACGTTCCATCTGAGTAGGTGACTTCATTTGGATGCAACCATGCCCCCCTCCATCCCCCTGACCTTTATACAGCGAGTATTTATGCTTTGTTCAGGTACTGTAGTCAGTATTATATAGGCAAACTCAATCTGAGGTCAGTCAGGGCTTGGCAAGGGGTTATGGGTAGAGGGAGGAGCTAGGAGCTCTGAGCCTAAGCTTTTGAAATGCCGGCTCGGATCCGAGGTCGGATCCGATACCCACAGGTTGCATCCAAATGAAGTCACCTACTCAGATGGAACGTTATGGTGAGTACATAACTTCTAATTTATTGCATGCAGCTGAACAAGTGGGAAGGCATACTTTGCAATGTGGTTTTGATTCACTGGAGGCCTCTTGCAGGGCCGCTGTTACAGGTTCTGTCATTCGAAGGCATGCTTGGTTAAAGGAACAGAATCTGCCTGATCATGTTAAAGCAAAATTATTGGATGTTTCATTACAGCATGATACCTTGGTGTTAAGGCAGAAGAGGTGTTAAAGAAAATGGAGGATAAAGCGAAATCTATGCAGACAGTAAAGGATTTCTTACAGGTTCAGCCACCTAGATTTAGCAGGAACTGGCCTACTAAGAATTGGTCCTTTCCTGTGTCAGACAGGCCACAAAGAGGCAGATGCCCTAGAGGCAGATCTCAAATCCAAGGCTCATACAGGCCTAAGCAATGGGGTGATCCTACCTCCAAAAGCGGAGAAGACAAGTCACAGCCATATAGGAAACAATCCCATTGACTTTCCACTGCCAAGGCTAAGCACTTATCTTTTGGCAGCACCCTTAGGGGGAAACCTGGCACTTTTTTCACAAAATTGGCACATGATCACCCAGGACAAAATGGGTCTTGAATATAGTTTCTCAGGGCTACAGGTTCCCCTTTCGCACTCTTCCAAAGACACAAGGTATGCCAGACCTGCCACACAATGGGCAGAGGCACAAAAGCAAATCTCATCTCTCTTGGACATGAGGGCTATTCAGCCAGTACCACAGCAAGAGCAGGGGCAAGGATTTTACTCAAGACTTTTCTTGGTAGCCAGAAAGGACAAAGCTTGGGGACCAATACTGGACCTGTCTATTCTAATCACTTTTCTGGACGTTCAAAAATTCAAAATGTTGACAGTACAGCAGCTTCTGCCCATGCTGGCCAAGAAGGCTTGGCTAGTAACTTTGGACCTCAGAGGCATACCTGCATGTCCCAACCGGACAGACGTGCAGAAGATAACTCAGATTCATAGCTGGCTCAATGCACTACCAATTCTCTGCACTGCCCTTTGGCTCATCTACTGCGCCCAGGGTCTTCACAAAATGCCTGGCACCAGTAATTGCATTTTGCAGACAAAGAGGAATTCAGATATATCCCTACTTGGACGACTGCCTTATTCAAGCAGAGAGCAAAGACATTCTACTGAAGCATCTGGCGTTTGTAAAAAGATTACTGATTTGCCTAGGGTACACAGTAAACAAAAAGAAATCAAAACTAGTACCCTCTCAAGAGATAATATTCCTGGGTGCAAACTTAAACACAATTGCCCAGATGGCTTATCTCACGCCAGACAAACAAAGGCAACAAACTTCTTACTTCGAAAAGATGCCAACAAAGACCCAGTTACCTGCAAGAAAAATTCTGCAGGCTTTGGGTTTCATGGCAATCCTGCATTCTGCTAATTCCATATGCAAGACTGCATATGAGGAAGCTACAATGGTACCTAAAAAGTGTTTAGACTCAACATTGCCACAGCCTGGAAACATTAATTACTCTCATTCCCTGCCTGCAATAGGAGTTTCGATGGTGGGCACTGGCCTGTCACCACAACAAGGGACAGCCATTCACTTTACCCACAGCCAGGCAGACACTAACAACAGATGCATCGGATTATGCCTGGGGGGCCCACATGACAGGAAAATGTATTCAGGGCACGTGGCCTGCAAGCCAAATGCATCTTCATATCAATCAAAAAGAGATGCTCGCTGTACAGAATGCCCTGACAGCCTTTAAGAACCTACTTCATCCAGGACAACTGTTGATAAAGATGGACAATACTACAGTCGTGGTACATAAACAAGCAAGGGGGCACACATTCCTACCCCCTCTGCAGACAAGCCATGACCTTGTGGAACACAACATTGACTTATCAAGTACACCTGCAAGCACAATTCCTGCCAGGAAAGACATACTCTGGCAGACGAAATAAGCAGAAACCTCATGGACCCTCACGAGTGTAAACTAGATCCACAAGTCTTCAGCATGGTAACAAGGAAATGAGGGTGCCCAGACATAGATCTATTTGTCTCCCCACACAACTGCCAACTGCAGAGATTTTGCACAAGGACTTATCACAAACAAGCATGGAAGGTGGATGCTCGGTCATTCAGCTGGAAAACCCTTACAGTATATGCTGTTCCTCCCCTGCCTCTCCTTCCCAAGGTACTCCTAAAGGTCAGACAAGAGAAGCCAAAAATGATACTGATTGCTCCAGACTGGCCACGCAAGCACTGGTACCCAATCCTAAAGAGTTTGTCTCAGGGCCCAGCCTGGACCTTACCTCAAATTCCTCATCTACTGACCCAACAGATTGATTAGATCCTGCACAGCCAACTCAGAACCTTAAATCTGGCTGCATGGCAGATAATATAAACACCCAAAGCACATCTCTTTCTAAAGCAGTTATGGATGTTATTTTGGAGGCCATGAGGCCCAACACCAGAAAATCTTACGCAGAAAAATGGAAAAGATTCTGTGGAACCAGGCACAAGGTTTTGACATGCTTGTTACAGATATTCGTCAGATTTTACAATACCTAACTGAGATGCTGGACAAAGGCCTATCCTTCTCATCAATTAAGATCCATGCCTCTGCCATTTCAGCTCATTACAATACGGAACCGCTTATTTTTTCACATCCACTGCTAAGGCAGTACCTCAGAGGGGCCAAAAACATAACACCTCCAAGGAATACCTGCATGGGACCTTAATTTTGTTTTGGAAAAACTCACACTGCCTCCTTTTGAGCCAGTCAACACAGCCGAGATAAAATTCTTATCATGGAAAACAGCTCTGCTCCTCGCAATTACTTCAACAAGAAGAGTCTCAGAGTTACAGGCATTAATGACTGTGGAACCTTTTATTATTTTCCATCCGGACAGGGTTTCTCGAACGACGAACCCAACATTTATGCCTAAGGTAGTGTCCAGGGTGGCTCTTAATCAAACCATTCATTTGCCCACTTTTTATCCTAACCCACAGAATAAAGGGGAGAGACTTCTGCATTCTTTGGACATACACAGACAGCTACGCTTCTACTTGAACAAAACTAAAGCTTTCAGAAAGACTGAGCAACTTCTAGTGGCATATGCTGCAGGATCACAAGGAAAGGCTATCTCAAAGCAGACGGTTTCAAAATGGATAGGCCACTGCATTTCTTTCTGCTATTCAGAAAATGGCAAAACAGTGCTTAAGGGCATTAGTCCACACTCAACCAGAGCAGCAGCCACTTCAGCAGCCTTCCTCAGAGGAATACCAGCCAAGGATATTTTGGAGGCTGCAACTTGGACTTCAGTGCACACATTCACAAAGCACTACCACTTACCTCTTTACTATAAATCCAGAGCAGGCTTTGCCACTGCAGTTCTGCTGGGCCTCATAGCCACTCCTAATTCTATTTAGACCCAGCCACCCAACCTCAGCTTTGGGATTCAACCCAAGTGTAATGACTGCAACATTGAAACACGATGAACATAGTACAGTTGTGTACCTACCATAAATGTAGATGTTCGAGTGTATTCACTGTTGCAGTCCAGGTTACCCACCCACCATCCCCTTTTCTTTGCTGGGACGTATCTGTACTTCTCTATTCTATACAACCTATGTGGTGTATTTGCTTGTAGATAAAGGTAATTTTTATGTTAGTGCATGCTTTTTTATAAGCATTACTTTTAGCCTACCCTGTTGGGGGGCACCTGACATTTGGGGAAGAAAAACTAAAGAAAATGGCGTTGACTGCATTTTGTATACCCCTGGCACACTGACATCAGGGAAGAGGTGACAGCAACTGATGCCGGACCAGGACTTTAGAATTCAGGCCGACTGCGGGTAGCCTGCTAGCAGGATAACCCCAAGTGTAATGACTGCAACAGTGAATACACTCGGAACATCTACATTTATGGTAGGTACACAACTGTACTTTTTTCTGACAATGTAGTACTTGTGTAAACTTTTATTTTTGCAACTAAAAGTTTTACTTTGGGATGGGCAGGGATTTTTCAGCTTAGTGTTTATGTTCACTACGTGACAACATACCCGCCATTTTTTTCTGCTGTGGTATTTATCTTGTTAAAGGAAGTACTGACATGAAATTTGAATGCTGCATGTGCTTTTACTTTTGTGAAGGGGCTGGGATAAACAAGTGTTGAGCTCTGCTTGTGTACTCTAGGTGATGGCTTAATTCTAACCAACTCACTCAAGCAATGTTTACACATTTTAGCTTCTCCTACTCAGCTCCAACATGGGTACCTACTCTGGTCCAGCTGTTTCAAGAAAGAAAAAACAAGCATTTATCAGGGAGCCCTTGCTATTGCTGTGGGCTCAGTCTATACCTCAACCGTTAATAGTTGAACCTGTAGTGACCATCAGTTCCTTAAACCATTCACCTCTCCTGTCTTCCTGTGGTGTAATCCTTTTGGCCACCACAAACTGAGGGTCAGACACTTCCTTTTTGGATTTTGCAGTATCCAGTATGGCACAGGTGAACCATCTTCTCCAGGGCTGTGAAACACTCTGGGAGATTCTTTATGGGGTAAATGAGAGAAGAGACCATTAGGACTGCTCTGGGATCCTTCCTTTTCCACAGGGAATCCTATAAATAAAAAAAATATTAAACATGGTTAGTCTTAAGACATAATTACAGTTGAGAAAAATAATTTTTGAACCTTAGCAAGGCATGAATTACAGGATTTGATTCATGGTGTCCAGAAGCCATTACAGATGAGCACCCACAAAAAGGAATTTCTGAGGAAATGGGGTCTGGTTCTGATTTTGATAGAGAACATGGATTCTTCTCCCTCTGATTCACAAGCCCAACTTTCTGATTTTGAAGAAAATTTTAACTGTTACCTTGTGGAGTAATTTTAATCAGACTATGGTCATGATGAATGAGAATTTTTTTTTTTTGTAGGAACAAATAATGTTTCTCCTGAAGTGAAGAGATATGGTATGTTACAAATGGATGTTCCTCATTCCTCCTATACTGCAATCTCAGGAGGATGTGGTTGATTGCTGCCTGTAATCTTCTGTTACCCAGCCATCAGTCTGTAAATAACAGATAAATGTATGAAATGCTTCAGAGTAATCCAGTTCCTTTCTCTCACCATAAATAAGACCCAACAGCCATATCCACTGCATCACCTGCTGGCCTTAGGCTGTTATTGAACACTAACTCTTCTCTTGGTGACAAGGAAGTCAAGGTGTTGGATCGACTAGGTAAGAAAATGTTTTCTTCTCCCATTTGAAATTTCAGAATTCTCAGTTGTCAGGTAACACACATGGAAGTTTATGCTTTGTTATATGGCTAGTCTGAGGGAATTTGCTACCTCACTTCTTATAGGAGCAAGTTCTTCTTTGAATCAGACTGTTGCTACAAAGTCCCAGGTATCCAAACATGCTTTGAAGAGTTGATTTAGTTATGCAGGTACTGTGTGTAGTGCCACAGGTGCTCCTACATTGTTGAGAAGATGTGTGGGAACGTAACCAAAAGTTTGCTTATGAGGCAAAATCTGACATCTTAGATTTTGCTGTAGCCAAAGGGGGGTGGGGGGTTGTTTGGCTGTTTTGCTATCCAGGTTCTTAAACAATTTGATGAAAGAATAAAATTGATTCAGGTGGTTTCTGTAATTGTTCATGTTCTCCAATATAAATCTTTTAGGCCTCCCTGTTTCACTAAAAAAACAAAATAAACAAAACCAGTCCTGTAAAACAAGGATTAAAAAAAAACAGATGGCTGGAAGGAAACATGAAACAGTGGTCAGGAAAAGGGATAAACTAATAGTACAGAGTGACTTTGCCAGCATTTCCACAAACCTGGCCTAGAAGCTGCTTCTCATCATCTCTCTCTATCAAAAGATTGTCTCAGACTTTGGGGTGTTACAAGTAGTGTAGGAGGTTTACAGATGGCACTTGAGATGCAACCCTTTTTAGGGGAAATTCCATCCCAGCCTTGAACCAGAGCATTTTCCTTGGGCTCTTTAGTCTTCAAACATCCAAAGAGTCAGAGTCGCTGACTGTAAGACAAAGGGTTATAGGTTTCTGTTCCAGAATGTTTCTGGTATCAAAGAAAGAGGTCTCTTGGAGATCAGTATTATATCTGTTATTCCTAACCCTATATGTGAAAGCACCAACACTCAAAATTTTGACTTTACAGAACCTGCTACCTCTCATTTCTCCCATGAGTTGTGGTAGCACTGGACTTGAGAGATTCTTATTGTCATAAAATGTTTAGCCCCAATCATAGCTCATTGCAGACTGAATGGCATTCACATTTTCCCTTATCTGGGCTTCCAGGCAAGTGTTGCAACGTCCTACTTGACTCTCTCACAGGATTGTGGTTCTTTGCTGCTTTCTGTGTGCTTTCTAGATAAATGTCTTAAAAAGGCCTTTCTAACGCAAGTGAACGTGTATTTTTATCTGGAGTCCTCCTTGAGTTTTTCCAGTTGGTCTCTGACTTTGGCAAGAGAATTTCTCAGGATCATAGGGTTCATAACTTTTGTGATTCTCATGATTCCCCTAGCCAGGTTACACATGAGAAAGATGCAATGATTTCTAAAAAAACATAAGGACCCATTATTTGCATCATGTGGAGCTTCAAATTCCACTTTTGGGCTTTCTAAAAAATGGACTCCATCGGTCAAGACAAAAAATTCAGTTAAGTCCAGGTCTACCTGTCTTCTTCAGACCCCAAAGCAATCTCTCACCACAGGCACTTCTGATTTTGCTTGAGGAGCAGCTTCCATGGGGGTAAAGGCACAAGGCCTATACAGTCATTCAGAAAGGGGATGTCTATAATCTAAGCTTTAGAATCTCTTCCTCACTTGTCATAAAGACCTGCTCAAGTGCTTACAAATACAACGTCACAGGGTTGAGATACAAGGTTATAGCCCCCTATGCAGACTTGCCATTTTGGCTTTGAATATAACCCTATAGCATTCCTTAATCCTCCAAGCATGTTGCTTTCCATCGGAGCAAATTATAGTGGCAGACAAGCTGAGCATGACTAGGACAAGCACTCACAAATGGAAATTGAGAAAGAGAGTCTTCCAAGAACTAATTCAATTGGAAGACCTGAAATAGATCTGTTTGCCTGCTTTCAGACCAGACAGCTAAGCAAATTCTACAGTAGGACTCCTGGCAAATAAGCCAGGATATTGGATGCATTTTCATTCCCTTAAGTAGGAAAGTTCCTTTGTGCTTTTCCACTAATATCCAGGGTAATTCTGAAGTTTGAGTGACTCTCCAGAAATCATTGTGATGACTCCCTTTTGGCCCAGGCATCATTGGTTCTTATTCTTTGCTATTTCCATAAGAAGGAAATACCACAAGCTTCGTTGCAGACCAGATCTTCACACAAGACAAGGGGTAGTTTGATATACCCCAGTTTCTAGGTCAACTGCCTGCCTGGTTGATTCAAATCTAATACCTTTTAGGCACTTATTTCACGAAGATTTGCAGTAGGCACTAAAGGAGGGATGAAAACCTCCTACTAGAAAATCATATATTGGTAATTGGAAGCAATTTACTAGTATGTGCCTAGCCAGTAACCAGGATGCCATCATGAATTTTGTACAACTTGTGCTCAAATATTTGAGAGTTACTTTGCTCTAGTCTTTCATGTTCCTGTCTTGTGGTTCATCTTGTGGTTGCCCCTAGGTCGTCCTTTTTCTTCCTTCTCAGTTTGTGGTAAAACATTTTCTGAAAGGAGCTTTATACCTGAGACCTCTTCATAAACAAGGGTCTTTGCTTTAGGATTTTAACTTTGAGCTGGAGTTGACTTGTCTCCTTCTGAACCTGCTCATCAAGCTGATTTTGAGTTATTGATTTGCAGAACTGTACTCATTGCCATGACGTTTGCAGGAAGAGTATTTGAGTTGCAGTCGTCATGGTTTGACACAGATTGGGTCACATTAAGAACAAACCCTTTTATGCCCAAATGTTATACCTATAGTATTTTCAGAGTTAACTTTTTAGCCATTAATCCCCCAGTTTTCTACCCAGCCTCTCAAAAAAACAGGGAGAGAGGATTTTGCATACGCTGGAAGTGCATATTCAGCTCAGGTACTATCTTGACAGATCTAAGTCCTTTAGAAAAGCTGATCAGCTATTTATTTCTTACCAAGGGACAATACTGTTTTTACAATTTCCTGGTGGCTTACTTTACCTCTTGCTTTTTGTTAATCTCACAATGCCAAAAGCATTCCAAGAAGTATCAAGGCAAATTCTTCTAGCGCCTTAATTTCAATGGCACACTGTAAAGGGATGGGCTCGAAGTATTCTAGAGGCAGATACATGACCCTCTGAACATACCTTTACAAAGCATTACAAACTGGATTCCTTTTCGAAGTCCAGGACAGGACCATTCTCCAGGAATTCCTGTTTCCTTCCTCTTCCCGGGTTGTATAGGCTTTGTTAATCACCCTATTTATCCTAAAGGTTACTGCTTCAATGGGAATGATGAATGTACTACAGTTGTATAAGTTGCATTTACCCATAACTGTAGATGCTTGAATTCCTCACTGCTGCAAGTAGTGGGACCCACCACTTGTTTCAAAGTAAACTGAAACCACTTTGGACATGAAATTGGGCATATTTGTAGCTGAGATATAAAGTATGGCTCTGCGTTTCTACTTTGTATGCTTTTCCATCTCTCTGTGTCTCTGCAAGAAAGTGCTGAAGGAATCTTCATTGTACTGGTTTCTCCCGGAGCTAGCCATTCAGCATTCAGAGTGAAGATGTCAGGGGTGAGGGTGCAGAACTTTTTAAAGCTGGCTGGTTATTTCCTGGTCAGGGAAACAACCCATACAGCCTAAAGGCTACTGCAGCAGTGAAGAATTCGAACATCTACTATTATGTGTAAATGCAACTTACACAACTGTACTTTTTCTTCCAACTGGTATCATCTGTAGGCAAGACTGTCTTTGTTCTGGCTTTTAGCTGTTTGTAGTCTTTATCTTGCATCCCTGGTATTATTGGTGTATTATTCTTCAGTTATGCCTTAGTCTTCAGGTTGAGCCATGTTGCGTTCCCTTCTGGGATTTGAGTTTACCCCCCCCCCACACACACACACACACACACACACACTTAGGATCATCCCCAAGGTGTGTATGTTATAGTCAAGTCAGTAGATTGCACATCTTCCTTTGCCTTGATAGCAGTTCCTTGTAATCTTAATAGTTTCTGTCCCCTGATCATATCTTACTTTTCAGTGACAGCCCCATGTCAGGTGGACTGATTTGCAGTTATGTTTGTGTTCTTTGGTCTCAGGCCGTTTGGTCTTTTTTTCTCTGTGGTTACTAGATCCCTATTAGTCCTTGGGGAGTTACTTTACAGTCATGTCTCCATTCTTGGACTTCATGGACTTCAGCTTGCATTTTGTCTGTCAAGTTGCTGTTCTTCTTGGGCTTAGTCTGTGTTGTGTCTGGACTGTTATTAGGTTCCACTTAATTTCTGAGAGCTTTAGATACTCAGTACTTCATCCTCCTTCAGACATACTGTCTAGGGGGAGGGCTTGATGGGTTTCTTTCCTTTGGTCCTCAGTGCCACATAACTTTCTTTATTAGAAGCAATTTACTTCTTGTTCCCACTTTACATGTCAGAATGCAATTCTTTCTTCTCCCCCTTAGTATCTCTTGACTTTGATACAAGATAAATGAGGTCATAATCTTGATGCTAAGATTTCCTCTTTCACATTGTTGTTGTCTCCACTGTGCTTAGGAGACATCTTTAAATTAGAATTTTCTAGCCAAAATGTATCTTGAGATGATCCTTCTGAACAGCCAGCTGGCAATGTGTTTGCCTGGGACTGTGTCCTAAAGGCAGATGAAAATGGACTAGTTCTATCATGTATAAAAGTTATGTATTTAACATAATGTTTGATGTGGAAGTCCTTTACAGTCTTTCCTGCTTTTTAATAAACTCATAATTTAACAGTCAGCATGTAGTCAGTCATCATCAACAGCATTGTTAGTCATATACTTATTGAATTTACATATCCACTTTTCTTTTTCATAAATTGTCAAACATTTCCTACAATTAACTTTATATAGCCACTAAACCTACACATAGTTCTCTTATTTTTGCAACATTTTACGTTCCTTACCTCTCTCTTACACTGGCCCCCATTTCAAATGTAATGGTCTCATGTATTCCTTTTAATGGTACGCATCTTGTTCTTTCCCCTATTTATTAAGCCCCCTCCAACTGCATTATTTCTTTAACACCTAGTACATTTTCCATGGTCAGTCTAATCCTTGATTATTGCTTTTGTTACTTTTTGGTTGCTAATATAAAGTTAATAAGGCTTTCTTGTGTCCTTAAATTTTTGCTCCCCTACTCCAACTTATCAACCTCAGCTCTGTAGTAACTTCCAGTTATTCATCCAACTTCTGAGAGAGTTTTACAGTGTATCTTTAAATTCTATTAACTCTTCATGCTCCTGGGCATATATCCCAAAGACATTCTGTTTCAAATGTTAAGTCAATTTCAGAAAATATTAGGATGTAAAATCACTGAAAATAAAACTAACATAGTGGTGAACTACACTACAACATTTGATTTGGTGCAAAAGTTATTTCTTTCAGGGCATGAGAAAATGAAACGTTTATAGGTGTATTAAAAAAGAGGTCAACCAGTCAAAGAAATGCCAGAAGAAATGAGGGATAAATTAAGTTAAACAATGAAAAATAAAATGTCTAAAGGTAGTAAAATAAAGGCAAAATATTTATAGTACCTCTGTTTTATATGTAGGACAAGCATACTTTTACCATCTAAAAACAATAGTATGGGAGATGATTAATAGAGAAATCCATTTTTGAAGGGGTGCGCCATTAAGATAAAAGACCTAGCACGAACTGAGAGATCTTGACTGTGCGCACACAAAATGGAAGCTTGGCCCTTCGCAGAGTTGAAAAGTTTTCTAGCTATCTAGCTTACACATAACAGGTTAATATATTTAGCTCAGCTCCAGAATTGCAATTCACAATGAAAGCTGATGATTGTAATACATGCTGAACGGGGGGGGGGGTTAGCTCCATAGGGAAAGGGAGAGAAATGAGAAATTCCTGTAACACTAGATATGCAAGATTAGTTGGGAAATTTTGAAGCAACCCTCTGTTAAAAATTGGTCAATGGAAATTCTTCCTATAGGTGTGCAGAAGATCATGAAAGAAAGCAAGTTGGCAGCTGATCCAAAGTATTGAGTAAATTGTAAAAAAAAAAAAAAATATATATATATATATATATATATATGTGTGTGTATATATAAAGGGGCAAGTGCTGAGCATGAATAATAGCCTAAACTTAAAGCACAGAGAGTTTTAAAGTTGTACAAGTTTAGTAAAAGTAGGATGAGGCAAGTGGACGTTAGATCAGAAATGGTGAATGATCTTAGAGAGTAAAGGATGTCACTTTTTAAATGCCCAAAGTGTGACTTTTTTTGAAATGTGATATTTTGCAGGGCAAATCATATTCACAAGTGCAATAGTATGAACTTTGTTTGCCAGAATAAAAGGTCGCTCTTGTACAGTTTGAATTGGTTCTACTGTATCATTTAATATTTGGGCATTTCAAATACAAGATAATTGTCTTATGCAGTTTTTAGAGGAAACTTAGGGATATTTTAAACCTGAAGTCTTAGGACATTTGTCATTTTTCATGTTTTTTTCTTGGGGCACAACTGCCCAACTAGGGACTATTCTACGCAAGAGAGACAGGTGACAACCCTATATTGAACCTAGAATTGAAAGAGCCAGGAAGAGAAAATTAAGTAGATATAATATAGGGCATTGGAGTGTAAAAAGGGAAAAGATCGTTTCAGGGCTAACTGGAATATGAGGTTCAAGATGCAAATATCACTAGACCAGTGGGAACACGTTTGGCCCCATGGTATGCCACCATATCCCAAGCATTCATAATTGTCATCTGAAAATGTATTGATGGATATTTTTACAGTCCGAATAAGCTTCCTAATAAATTCCCCCCAAGTTCAGTTAAGCTACTAGTTAATAGAAGTCAGAGAGGGACTTGGAAGCAAAATTTTGTTGAATTGTACAGAATTAAGCAAGCTTATAGTAGATGGTGGGCAAAGTTATTTCGGAAGAAATATGACCTTAGAAAAAAAATCATATTTTTTAAGTTGGAGACACCAAGATGATATAGGAATTAGTAACACTGGTTATGTTAGTAGCGAAGAAGATAATTACAGGAAACTGGAGATCCAAACAGGGTTAGGATAGTAGTAAAAGTGATGAGCTAACAGAAAGAGGGAGGGAGAAAAAAAAGAAAGGGAGCTTGGGGGAATCCGCATTGTAGTTACTGTGGGAGCAACATATAGATTCAAGCAAGAAGGGTTAAGAGGAACACCTACCATTATGCCTTGGCTGAAATGTAAACAATTAAAGGTATGCTCTTAGTTTAATTTCTCCAAGTCTTTTGGGTTTCTAATATCATGACTGAAATGGACCCCATTCCCAAGTGTAAGTGTGATTAAAGTTCTTAAAATTTGTATTTGAATCTTTGGTGTTAGCCAAAAGAGCTGTTTGCAGCACCCGCAGTATGCCCAGAACTGACTACTCCTACAATTCATATGGAGTTAAATGCGCAAACAGCATATCTAAATATGGCTGTAAATTCTTTGAGACCCATTGCTTCTACTACTATTGGAACTGTTTGGTTTTCCCTCTTCCACATTGTCTTCATTTCTGTCTGCATATCCCTGTATTTTATGACTTTGTGTCACTGTGTACATAAGACAGTGTAATCACTGGGTATAGCAATTTCAGTTCAGTGATACTTTTATTTCTTTTAATGGACTACTATATTCTTTTCTCGCATATTTTTTTTTTATTATTGTTGGTTAATCCTGTGTGATATAAATTTCATCATTCTATGTAATGCTTTGTAGCTTATGTTTCCAGTGCTTCTCAGCTACTTCAGTGTTGTAATGTTTGCAAATTCCCACTGCAACAGTCTTGCCACATTATTATGCCTTTCAGTATACAGGGCCTCTGCCATTAGTGTATCACAACCAGCAACAAGATGTGCAACTGTGTCTAGTTCTGTTTTACAGAACCTGCATTTGTCTGTTTCTTCCACATGTTCAGTGGACTTTGTAAACCAACATGTACGTAGTCTGCTATCCTGGGCCACCAATATTAACTTTTCATCTTTTGGTTTAAATTCACCTCTCCTTAACCATTCCTATGAGATCCTGATGGATATGAGGTTGTTCCATGGGTTTTCTATGTTAACAACTGTATTTATGCCTTTCCACATTTCTTGCCTTCTCATCTGATCCTTCTCATATTCTCTCTCGTCTTTTTTTTTTTTTTTTTGACACATTCAGTCGCTGCCTAATTTTTTTCTATTTCTGGCTTGATTTCCATTCCCAATTGACACCAATATGGTTCTGCAGGGAAGTCATCTTAGACTTGTTCTCCTCATGTTTTAAAACTTTCACTATGTTTGGATATGTATGCAGTCCTACAGTTTGCAGATCTGTACATGTCAGTTTCAAGGAGGCACGTTCCTTCAGAACGAGTAATGTAGAATCTTGGTATGCACTGATTTTTATGCATCATGTGATAAACGTGAAACATTTTTCTTGTGTTCCTGATCCAGTATCTTGGGCCCATTTAATCACCCCAAAACTCTAAGAACAGGAAGCGCAAATTGGTTTACAGATTGGACTTTGTTCCTAGCTGTCAGGGCTATTGTCAGTGTTAAATTTGGTCTTCTGAAATATTCCTTACTGAGTTTTTTTCACATTTGTTCATGTTTTATTGTCGATCCTTCATCAATTCACAAATATTTATACATGCCCTCCTGCTCAAGTTTCTTTATATCACATTCTTGTCAGAGACTGATATTATTTTGGTGCTACAGCTTTCCTGCTTTAAAATTTGCTTTTGCACATTTATCAAGACCAAATGGCATGTTTCATCATCCGAGAAAGTTTTGACCACTTGCAGTTGTGCTTTCAGCTCCTTGTCTGATAAGCTATACAGTTTTACATCATCTACAAAAAGATAAGTCTTTGCATTTTATTTTCTGGGAGCCAGATTGTAACCATGAACTAATCTGTTAAGTAGACAGCTTAGTGGATTAAGGGCAAGACAAAAAAAGCAGTGGTGACAGAGCCACCTTGGAATATCCCCCATTGAATTTTTATCCCTAGAATAATAATTTGTCCTTTTATCATGGCTTAGCTGCTAAGTGGTTTGCCACTGTTTCATTGTCACTGTAATGTAACTGATCAGTGTAAGGGTATATCTTGTACATCTGTAAGCACTCCTTTGTCCATGAATATGGGATGCTGTCAAATGATTTTTTTTAGTCTATCCATGCCATACTCAAATTCTTTCCATTTATACAGTTCTCCATTATGACTTTAACAACAGGTGATACTTTATGACTTTCTTTTGTTACTCATGTTCTATTGCTACCATTTTGTTGTGTTGCCTTGACCGAGTTTTCTTCTAAATGACTATAAACTCTCTCTGCATCAATTCCATTGTATAGTTTATACATCATCGGAAGGCAAGTTATTGGTGTGTAGTTTTTAGGATAGCTTGCAGGTTCACTGTTAAGTAGGAATGGTGATCTGATATAAATTTGCATTCTATCCTCAGCTGTTGGGTTCAGATCCGAGCCATTACTATAGCTCGTGACCACCAAAAAGCTCAAGTCCCTCCCTTACCCATAATGCACCAACCCCTAACATACCGCAAATCTGGTTTGCTGCCTTAGTGAATAGACACTGTCGGCCTGAGCTCTCAAGTTATTTCTTCAAATTGCTTTCTACTTTTAATTTTTTTCATGTATTTTTCGATACCATAGCTGGTATCTTTTTTCCTTCCTTGTGTTCTTCTCTCTGTCAAAAAAACAAAGAAGCTTTCCTTACTGTTTGTTTCTGTTATTCTTACAGTGTGTCTGATAAAAACCCTTTGGGTTTCAAAGAATGCCAGAAGTGTGGGCACAGATTGCCTTTGTTCGATGCCCATACCTTATGTGTGTACTGTTTGGGCACAGAAAACCTCCACATTGTTTACTGCATTTGTAAGAATTTTAATCCGCAAGCTATTGCAGACTGGAAGAACAAATTAATATTGAAAGGTTTGTATCCTCCTCCTTTCAGTGTAGCTATTTCTGGGGCTTAAGCCCCAAAATGAAATTTAAGGAGCTTTCTACCAAGTCTCTGAAGCCTTCTGTATCATCGACTCTTCTTTGGAGCCGCCTAAAATGCACAAGTCCGATCTGAAATCCGAAGTGATCCAATTTCCAGTAAGTCCAACTTAAACACTCCAATGATCCAGCTTTTTAGGATATGGAATGTTGCCCAGGACTAGGTGGTACTCTACTTTGGGTACGGTACCTTCAAGAGTACCGTCCCCCTTTTTAGAAGGATGACTCTCTAGGTCACCTTCCCTCACTTAATCTCGTTCTCTCAGGAGTTTGACTGAAGACTTGGACAGGACGATGAGGAGATTGCTCTCGATGCAGATACAGATGAGTGTTCTCCCGACTCTGACCCCTTTGGGTTAGGAAGCCCGTCCCTCTACCATACTGGTAGCTATGGTGTTAGCTACTGGTAACTATTGTGGCTCCTTCTCTGATCTGACCAATCGTTTTGGAGCCCCTGGATCCAAGCCTTCTGCGTCGGATCCAAAGCTGTCTCGGAGTGCACCAGCTTCAACAATTTTGGAGCCAGTTGACTGTAGGAGCCGAAGGGCTCCCGTCGGGTCTGAGGCATCGCAGATTACTCCAAAGTTTTCAGAGCTATCTCTGTTCTTTGGAGCCTCAGTATTGGACTGCTCAGCTCAGACTTCCGCCTTGGGCAGATCGCCTTTGGGGCAGAAGGAACCAGTGGGTCAGAAGCCTGGCTTCAGTTCCGTTGTCTTCCTTTTCCCTGGAATGATCTACCTTTGGGGTTGTGAAGCGAGTAATGTTCTTCGTTTTTCACTGTTGCAGTCATTACATTTACGTTATCTGTCTGCAGGTAGCCCTCAGCCGGCCTGATTTATCAAAGTCTTGGGTCCTGCATCGGATGCTTTCTCTTTTTCCATAGTCAGGTAGTCAGAGGTAAAAAGCATGCAGCCGACACCATCATATCAGTCTTTCTTGCCATGCGGTGACCGAAGCAAAAGCAGTTAGCAAGTGCCTTTTGGCCGACTCCTGAAATTTTCTTTTTCAAGTTTCAGAACCGAAGTCTTCAAAAAACCTAAGTACCCCATTGGGGATCCTTTTTCTTGCTCTAAACCGATGTCAGTAAAAGTTAACAATTGTATTATCTGTGGAAAGCAAATACCTCATAAAGATTTTCATTTGTACTGCATTCCTTGCCTAGACCCAGACCATGACATCCCTTGGTCGGTTTTGTGCCTTATTCAATCTTCAAACTATTCGTCATCGGTCCATTTTTGCAGCAAACTATTTCGGTACTCTGTTTAATTATCCAGAAATGGCTTCGGTAAGCCATCCGACTACCAACATTCTGTAAAAACGTAAAGATAAAGACAGACCGCATAGGTCCAAAGCTGCCGATGACGCTTCCATTAAGCTAGTTGCCAGTTTGCCGATACTCAGTGAGGTGCTTTTGCAGCCCCTGATGTCCGCTACTTGAGATTCACAGGCCTCTACTGAGACCCATTCGGAGTCCGGTATGCTGAGAGATGATGCTTCGACTATGGAACTTGTGGATGTCTCTACCTTTGGATGGGTCTGGAGCCACTGTGCAGGCACCAGCTTCTGAGGGTGTATTCAGGCCTACGGATGTGCATTTCAAACCGACACAGTCTTCTTCTTCAAGGCCTAAAACGCGACCCACGCCTAGAAAACCGACATCCAAACCACATGGTCAGCCCCATATGCCAAAAACAAATAAGAATAGCTGAAGACCTTATTACTCGAATTAGGGGAAGCCCGCCTTTTCCCTCTGAGACCTAGAGCCGATTTTCCTTCTGATTCTTCTGATCAGGGTTCTGAAATTTCTGTTTCTTCTGATGACCAGGATTTGCCCTTGTCTACCTGTGAGGATTCTGATGCAGAGGACTCCATACCCTCTGCTTCCCTTCCAGAAGATTATTCTTTTGGTGAAACCTTGCACACTCTTAGGGAGCATTTCTGCTGGGAAAGCCAGGATTACTCTGACTCCAAAAAGAGGCTTAGGGAATTCTTAATCCTACCTCAACACAGGCCTTTAGCTATCCCTTCTGTACTGGACATTGTAGATGCCTTCTTGGAATCTAGCCTGGCCGCAGACATTTTACCCCTGGCTCCCAGGAAACCTGACAGGTATTACAGAGTACCTGGCTCTCTCAAGTTCCTCTCTAAGAATCCTACTGTGAACCCAGAGACCATTTCACAGGGACCCAAAGGCATTAAGGCTACTACTGCCAAAAACTGTACCCCCTCTGATAGAGATTCCAGGGCCCTGGACAGATGGGGTAAGAAGGTATACACTTCTGCTACTTTGGCCATTAGGGCCTTAAACTGCCATTTTCATATGTTAAAGTATCAGCAGCATGTTATTGGACTACTTAAACAGAAAATGATGATTCTTGACTGTGCTGAAAATAAAGAATTACAGGGTTTAATGTATTCTGCTAAACAAGTTTGTAAACATACTTTGCAATGTGGTTTTGACTCTC
This sequence comes from Protopterus annectens, assembly GCF_019279795.1. NCBI lineage: Eukaryota > Metazoa > Chordata > Ceratodontiformes > Protopteridae > Protopterus > Protopterus annectens. The sequence goes on along the minus strand of NC_056748.1, from coordinate 793,609,623 downwards.
TAGAAGCATCTTGTAGGGCTGCTGTCACTGGGTCTGTTCTTAGAAGGCATGCTTGGCTTAAGGAGCAAAATTTGCCAGATCATGTTAAAGCTAAATTACTGGACGCTCCCTTAAACCAAGACCACCTGTTTGGCAACAAAGCAGAAGAAGTTCTTAAAAAGAGGGTGGAAAAAGCTAAATCTATGCAAACTGTTAGATTTCCTGCAAGTACAGCCTCCCAGATTTAGTAGGCATTGGCCTTCTAAGAATTGGTCCTTTCCTGTCTCTTCCAGGCCTTCTCAGTCCAAACCCAGGAATAGCAGACCACCTAGGCTACAGTCTCAAGGTACTCACAGGCCAAAGCAGTGGGGGGCCCCCTCTTCCAAAGCTGGAAGTAGTAAGACACCCCCTATGGTAAACTGTCACAATGACTTAACCTTAAACCTTCCAAGCCCTACTCAACTGTCTGCTCCCGTAGGGGGAAAGATCGCTCTGCATGCAAAGAACTGGGAACTCATTACCCAAGACAAATGGGTTTTAAATATACTTTCCCAAGGGTACAGATTCCACTTCCACTTCCGCAAATGGTTGGCCAGACCTACCCCCAAATCAGTGGGCAGAGGCTCAACAGCAAGTATCAGGGCTATTCAACCTGTCCCATCAGAGGAATGGGGACAAGGTTTTTACTCAAGACTTTTCCTGGTACCCAGAAAAGACAACTGGTGTCCTATCCTGGACCTGTCTATTCTAAACACCGTTTTGGTAATCCCAAAATTCAAAATGCTAACTCTTCATCAGCTGCTTCCCATGCTAGGCAAAAATGCCTGGTTGGCAACATTGGACCTAAAGGAAGCTTACCTGCACATCCCAATAAGGGAATCTTGCAGAAAATACCTACGCTTCAGAGCAGGCTACATGCACTGTCAGTTCTCTGCTCTGCCCTTTGGCTTATTTACTGCGCCCAGGGTATTCACAAAGTGCCTAGCTCCAGTCATTGCATTCTGCAGGCAAAGAAATATTCAAATATACCCATACCTGGACGATTGTATAATTCAGGCAGAAAGCCAGTACATACTATTAAATCATCTGGCATTTGTAAAGAAACTGCTGACCTCACTGGGGTACACCATAAACTAAAAGAAATCTCACCTAGTACCCTGCCAACAAATTGTATTCCTGGGAGCAAGCTTGAACACAACTTCCCAGATGGCCTACCTCGCACCAGAGAAACAAGTTTGACAGCCTACTTCAAACTACTGGCCACAAAGACCCAGCTATCTGAAAGGAAAATATTGCAAGCCCTGGGGTTCTTGGCCTCTTGCATCCTACTAATTCCATGTGCAAGACTGCATATGAGGAAACTACATTGGTATTTGAAAAGCCTATGGTGTCAACATTCTCAGGACCTGGAATCAATGATTCCTATCATTCCTTGTATAAAGACAGAGTTCCTTTGGTGGGCAGATGCCTGCTACCACAACAAGGGACTGCCATTCACTCTACCCCCTGCCGCCCAAACCCCAACAACAGATGCATCAGACTATGCATGGGGGGCTCACTTGGCAGGGCAGTGCATTCAGGGCAAATGGAACCAGAGTCAAATGCACCTGCGTATCAATCAAAAAGAAATGTTAGCTGTACAGAATTCTCTGACCGCCTTTAAGGACCACATTCTTCCTGGACAGTTATTGGTAAAGACAGAGACAACACCATTGTTATGTGGTACATAAACAAGCAGGGGGAGCACCCGCTCGTACCCTCTCTGCAGATATCCATGGCTCTGTGGAACACAGCCTTAAGCTACCAAGTGCACCTACAAGCTCAATACCTGCCAAGCAAGCTAAATTCACTGGCAGACGACCTAAGCAGAAATCTCATGGACCCACACGAGTGGAAACTGGAACCAAAGATATTCAACATTTTGAGAAACAAATGAAGCCCAGAGATAGACCTGTTTGCCTCCCCTCAGAATTATCAGTTGGACAAATTCTGCACAAGGACTCCCCACAGACAAGCTTGGAAAGTGGATGCCCTGCCCTTCACCTGGGAAAGTGTCTCAGTTTATGCCTCCCCCCCCCCCCCCTGCCTCTCCTCTCGAAAGTTCTGCTAAAGATCAAACAGGACAAACCAAGGACAGTTCTCATTGCACCAGACTGGCCACCCCAACACTGGTGTACCCCCTGTTGTGCAGTATGTCACTGCTGGAACCATGGCACCTGCCTCAGACCCCTTCCCTGCTGTCCCATCAGGAGGGCCAGATTCTGCACCCCCAGCTTTAAACCCCGAACCTTGCAGCCTGGCTAATTACCTGAGCTCTCCAGTACCATCCCTCAATAAGCAAGTGCTGGATGCCATTCTGAAGGCAAGGAGGCCTAGTACTAGAAAATCCTATGCTGAAAAATGGAAAAGATACTGTTCCTGGAGCCAGACTCAGGGGATGGGCACAGTAGTGCCCAGCTTACCACATATTCTTAAATACGTAACAGAGATGCTCCATAAGGGCCTTTCTTAAACATCTATTAAAATTCATGCCTCAACCATTTCAGCACATTATAATACTGAGCCACCCCTAGTGTCTCACCCCCTGCTGAAGCAATTCCTCAGAGGGGTCAAAAATTTAAGACCACCCAGGAGAGTCCCTACTGGGACTTTAACTTTGTATTGGAAAAGCTCACTCTACCTCCTTTTGAGCCAGCTGCATCTGCAGAGTTGAAATTCCTTTCTTGGAAAACAGCCTTCCTTCTAGCCATCATTTCAGCAAGAAGAGTGTCTGAATTACAGGCCCTCATGGTGGTGGCGCCCATCATTTTCCATGCAGACAGGGTGTCCCTCAGGATCAGTCCTTCCTTCATGCCCGATGTGGTATCCAGTGTGGCTCTTAATCAGTCCATTCATTTGCCAACCTTCTTTTCTAATCCACAGAACAAAGAACGAATACTGCACTGTTTGGATGTGCACAGACAACTTAGATTTTATTTGGACAGGCTTAAGTCTCTCAGGAAAACTGAACAGCTGCTAGCCTCTTTTGCTGCAGGGGCAGAGGGGAAGGCCATTTCAAAGCAAACCATTTTTAAGTGGATAGGCCATTGCATTAGTTTCTGCTATAAGCACCATGGAAAACCCACCCCAGAGGGGATAAGATCACATTCCACCAAGGCTGCATCTACTTCAGCAGCCTTTCTCAGAGGTGTTCCTACCAGGGACATCTTAGAAGCTGCTACATGGATCTCTGTACATACCTTCACCAAGCATTACCACTTGCCTAATTTTTCCTAAATCCAGAGCTGGTTTTTACCACTGCAGTCTTGCAGGGCTTAATAGCTGATCCTAATGCTCTCTAACTGCCGCCTCCCTTCCTTAGCTTTGGGAATCTACCCAAATGTAATGACTGCAACAGTGAAACATGAATAACATAGTACAGTTGTGTACACTTACCATAAATGTAGATGTTTGAGTGTATTCACTGTTGCAGTCCTGGTACGCCTCCCTCCAGCCCTGACTTCTGTTGGCTATAGCTTTCTTCTTGTTTATTGTATTTTAGCTTTCTGGTGTATTTGATTTTTGTTGGAGGTGTAACCTTGTATAAAATTGCTTCCTATTATAGGGGCATCTGACATCTGGGGCAAGAAAAACTGATGTAATGGGGTCGGCTGCATGCTTTATACTCCTGACTACCTGACGTCATGGAAGAAGAGACAGCATCTGACGCAGGACCCAAGACTTTGATAATCAGGCCGGCTGAGGGCTACCTGGAGGCAGATAACCCAAATGTAATGACTGCAACAGTGAATATAATGACTGCAACAGTGAATACACTCTAATATCTACATTTATGGTAAAGTGTACACAACTGTACTTTCCGTAAGTCTCTGGGCCTTTTCAGGACTCATATGGGGATACTTCCTGTAGAGGCAGAGAAGGAGGTTTCAGTGGAAGACATTGCCCCGGAGGCAGAGGGGCGGTCTGCAAAATCAGGCCCTATTAGTGCTGCTGAAGCATTACCGACTGTCCACCTCTGTTGGCAGTCGGGGGTCATTTTTCTCTGCACCTGAACTCCTGGACAAACATTACAAACAATTCCTGAGTGCTAAAAATCATATCCAGAGGTCATTGCATACCTTTTTCCCTTCCTTCTCTCTATCAAAGGCAGAAACTCCCCAACGTTCCACCCATTCAGGAGTACTCAGCTTGAGAAATACAAAAGCTGCTACAGAAGTGTCAACCAGGAGCTCCCACCCGACCAGATAGGATTCAGAACTTACTCCTGCTTCTTTTAGTGCCAAAGAAAACAAGAGACCTAAGACCAATTTTGGATCTAAGCAGTTTGATCCAGATTGTGAAGAAGTCGAAGTTCTGAATGGTTACGGTTGAGTCCTTCCTACCTCTTCTGTGCAAGGACGATCGGATGTGCTGTATAGATCTCCAGGATGTATACTATCACATCAAAATAGACAGGCACTCCAGAAGACATCTATGCTGTCGGCTGGGAGTCGATCATTACCAGTTCAGAGCACAGCCCTTTGGGCTCACCACAGCCCCCCCTGGGTGTTTACCAAGTGCATGATAGTGGTGGCAGCTCACTGACACTTATAAGATACGAGGTGTTTAGATGATTGGCTCCTCACCTCACCATCCAGGCTTCCACTCTTACAGGCCAGGGATTACTTGCTTCAGATCTCCAACGACTTGGGCATCTCAGTAAGACATGCCAAATCAAAACTAATACCTGTTCAGACTCTGGAATTTATAGGAACTCAACTGAATACTGCTACTCAAGTGGCATCATTACCTCTTCATCGCATTACATCATAGAGAAATCAGGTGCTGGCAATACTAGCTCATTTGTTCCCTCCAGCAAAACTAGTATTTCAAGCTTTGGGGTCGATGTCAGCTGCCATTCTAGTTCCTCTAGCAAGATTTTTATACGAGTACTTCAATGGACATTGGCGGTGCAGTGGTCCATTCTTTGAGCCTCTCTCTCTCTCTTCCCATAAGGCTCACTCCAGTCTGCAAATGTCATGTACACTGGTGGATTCAGTCAGATAATCTATTCCTGGGCAGACCGTTCTTTATCCCCCAGTCGCTGCAGTGACCATGGACCCTTCCCAACTGGAGTGAAGGGGACCATTTTGGGGGGAAAAGATGGTCAAATGCACGTGGCCCCCCTCAGTGCCCAAGTTGCATATCAATGGCCTAGAGATGAGAGCAGTCCTAATGTTGCAAGCTTTCCAGGATGTTCTCCTTGTATTGACAATTGCCATCCACACAAACAACATGTTAGTGGTTTGGTACATCAGCAGTCAAGGAGGAACCCATTCTTACTGATTGTGCAGAGAGGCCATGCAGATCTTTGAATGGACAATCTCTTTAAACTGCTTTTCATTGCAATACATACCGGGGAAAACCAGGGCACTGGGCGACAGATTCAGCAGGTCCATTCTGATCCCTCACAAGTGGTGCCTCAATCAGATAGTACAGAATTTGAGTTTTGGCCACTGGGGCCATCCTTGCTGTAACCTGTTTGCCTCACCCCTCAACAAGTGCAGCAAGTACTTCACTCTGATCCTCCATCTGGAGGAGTCACCAAGGGGTGCTCTGATTCACAATTGACCTCCAGGTCTCTACACCTATACCATCTTCCCCTAATCCCGAAGTTCCTACAGAAAGCAAGCAGGCTGAAGAACTCTGTCATCCTCATTGCCCCCTTCTGTCCTCTACAAGTATGGTTCTCCCCCTCCTCTCACTTAAAATATCCTCCATGGATACTATATTCCACTCAGGATCTCCCTTCTCATTCGTCAGGGATCCAACATCCCAATCTCCACGCCCTCAAGCTGTCTGCATGATTTCTCCACTTCCAGTATTAGTGAGACTGTTCAGGCTGTATTCCCCAATTCATGACATTATCTTGGCCTCTCAGAAAGCATCCGCCAAGAAAGTCTACAGAAATAAATTGAAAAGATTTTCTGTCTGGGCTTCATGTCAGAATATTGACCCTTTTTCAGCACCTACTTCAGCCATTCTGCTGTTTCTCACTACTCTTTTTAAGGAAGGGGCTAGTTTTTCTACTTTTAAACTTCAGTTGGCAGAAGCATCAAATTTCCACGAGAGAAATTAATCATTTCTGGAGTTTTCCAGATTATGTAAGGCTTTCATGAAGGGAATCTTCCTCCTTAGACCGCCAATAAAGGATCCCACCCATCCTTGGGATTTGACAGTGGTCCTTCAGGGGTCAACTCAGAAACCCTTTGCACCAGCAGACAAATGCTATATGAAGTTTCTTTTCTTGGAGAACAGTACTTTTAGTAACTGTCACTTCAGCAAAAAGAATTTTGAGCTCCAGGCCTTATCATCTAGGCCTCCTTACATTATTTTCCACAAGGATAGGGTGTCTCTCCAAATCACCCCTTCCTTTCTGCCTAAAGAGACTACAGAGATCAACATTAACCAGTCTACAGTCTTTCCAAACTTTTCCAATAAAGGAGAATACATGCTGCACCTTCTTGATGTGCACAGGCAGTTTTTATCTTCACAGAACAAAACAGTACAAGAAGTCTTATCTGTTTGTATCCTTTCCCCAACCGCTTGGATTAGGAAGTTTCCAAAATTATGCTAGCCAAATGGGTCACCAGTTGTAGTTTGCTGATTTATTCTCAAAAATTTTGGAGTTGCTTTGTCCTCCCAGAGCTCACTTCAGTGCTAATACTTCTGCCTTTTCCTTAAGAACTTCTATTGATGACATCTGTGCTGTAGCCACTTGGTCAAAGACTCATACCTTTGTTACAGATTACAAGTTAGACATTGTCTCCCGAAGCAGAGCTTCCTTTGGTTCAACAGTACTTTAGCAAGTCCTTCCTTGAGAGCCTTCTGAGAGTTACATAGCTGGGGGACTTAGATCCATTCAGGAGGAAGAATGAATAGGACATTATCAGGTTTAGAAGTTATGTACTTGGCATCTGCATTGCCCATTTTCATTCCTCACCTTCCCTCACAGCTGTCCCGCAGCCCTGTCTCTCCTAGAAGGATCTTTGGATGATATTGGAACCAACATGTTCCTGGTTTGAGCTCATTCTTTTTCTTCTGTCTGTTCTGTCTTTATAATTCATTGGTGATAAGGCAGCAAACTTGATATGAGAAGTTGGGGATGGAGTAAAGCATTATGGATGGAAGGAAGAGCTGAAGTTTTAGATCCAAAGACTGGTAGATGTGGCCAAGTCTGATCCAAGACCCATTTGTGAAGAATGAAAATGAACAACACAGATGCCAAGTTATGGTAAGTACATAACTTCTAATTTCCATTGCTTTACGCCATTAAATTACTAATTCTCTTTTCTACTTTCCCCATTATATTTCTTATTTTTTTGTATTGTGAAGTTTTCCATATACAAATGCCTTTGTATATATTTCTCTTCATGTGTCTTTGGCACTGTTTTTTTGTATTGATTAGTTGGGCTTTCTTCTTTGCATAAATGTTGCACCATATTAGATCTCTTTCTTTCCCATGTCCAAGTTTCTTTTGTATAAAAAAATCTCTAGGTTGCGATCTTTATATTTTCGCACTTCCTCTGTCAACTCTTATTCCAAATGGCCCAACGTTTCTTGATGTACATAATGTTTTTCATGGATATGTTGCATTAATGAACACAAATTTTCATTTAAAGCTTTTAACAATTTTTCTTGTGCAAGTATTTTCCTTTCCTCTAATTTCTTTCAGTCTTTTTAAATGTCTTATATCTAGAAATTCTGGGCTTCTTGTATAATCGTAACAATACATAATTTCTTCCTTATCCTCAGTAGTCCACTGTCTCATCTTTATAGCTCTTTTTTGGACTGACAGTTTTTGTGAACTAACTTCTACAAGAGGAGGGCCATCCTCCTTTGTCTTAAGGATTCTGCACACTCATTTTTGCCAGTCCTGGTGCCAGTGTTCATACAAGGATTGGGCACTTTTTATCCTGGGAGTTTTGCACCTAGCTGTGTCTCTATTTTTGACCTACTTCTGCAATGATGCACGCTGTATAAAATGCAGTCTATATATTCATGTTCTCTTGGTGAGATTTTGTAAAAACAGGGGCGACCTTGTGAAGGTACTCACCAATACTTGAGGATCCATCCAGTTCTAGCAAAACTACTCTCTTTTTGTTGCTGAATTTCTCTCTCTCCATTTGGAGGTATGCTATACAGAAATGGCAATATTAAAATAGATGTATGAACTTTGAATATGTGCAGGAAAATGTGATTTGTGTGAAGCGGAGATGAACTTGATTCCATGGTTGATCTGGAAAAGATGTTAGTAAGAATTCCGAAGCAAACCAGTAGTAGCTGGTATGTAAGAGGCCCTTACTCTAGGAATTCAAATTCTGCACCATGCATGATGATTGTACTGTATGCAACTGGTTTGTATTGGTTTATACTTGTGTATAAGAAGCATGCTCCCATATTCCCCTGTCACTCCACACACACACAGAGCAGTTACTGTGAACTTGAGGGAAGATCCTTTGTGATTTACCCATTGTCTAAACATATCTATGCAAGCATTTCACACAAATATCCTAACTCATCTTGTTTTCTCGGATGCATATTTCAAAACCTTGCACACTTCTCCATTTGCCCACCCACCCTTTTCTCCCAGTCCTGATCCTGAATTTTTCTGATTTTAATAATTATGTATAATTCTGTATGCCCAGATAATTATCTCCTTTTTTTTTTTTTGTTTCCCTGTCTGTTCTCTGTTCCATTAAATATTCCACTGGGGCAGCCAGTCAACTATCACTCCTCTTTCTCTCTGTTTTGCTGTTACTCCCCGATTAGTGAGCCTGTCATTATCATATAACCCAAGCTGCTTTTTTTTTTCTGCCATTCTTTTATTTCTCGTCCCACCCAACCCCCAATTACACCACTAATTTGTTCTCAGTACTTTAGTGTCTTTGCTAATTTTAACTCGTCTATTCTCTGTCCTTTTATTTTGGAACCCTATGAGTTTATTTCCAGTATACTACCTATCACTTTATATTCCAGGTTGCTTCTGTCCTAGACTGCCACCTTTTTTATTAATTATTTTAATTTTTGGTTACTGGAGTGTCGAGCACTGATATCTGTCCAATAAAGTAGCCTCTTGCTGTCTATGGTAATTACTCCGTGCGTTATCTTATCTTTTATTTCCATTTATATCTTAACTTGTGTGTATAATATCACTTAAGAAGATTTTTAAATCAGCCTACCCCATGCTCTGTCACAGGATCATCTTATCCTAGTTAACCTTAGGCCTCTCTCCTTCCCAAATCAAGTCCTTCAGTCCCTTGATTATTTCTTAACGTAATTTATCAGCAGAAATACATATATAAAATACATACATGTACTTAGACGTATATGTGTTTAATAGAAGTGGAGAACCAGGACATCCCTGCCTTTTTCCTCTAGACAAACTCAAAATTATCAGGCAAAATCCTCTTCGCTCTCTCCTTTCTTCTGAAACTGTATATATTTTTCTTATTTCACTAGGAAATGCAAATTCAGCCATTACTTATACACCTAAATCCCCAGCTTACCTTATCGAAAGCTTTCACTACTTCCTGAATTGTAAGATTCATAGGTTTATAGATGAATACTAGCTAAGTGCCCTGAAGAGCCACTTTAAGCATCGCTAATAACCTGAGGACAGAATCGCACTGTATTTTCTGGCTATGAGGTGAAGACCTTAAGCATTATGCCAAATCCACCCCCAGTAGTAATGGTATTTTCTTATCTGAATGATCAGTTTTGTTAATGTTTCTCCTCTACAAATCTGCTCTGGCCTGGATCTCTCAACTTGGTAACCCTTTGCCAACTTTTTTAGTGATATTGACGTAAATGCTTTGTAGTTATGATTTAATACTGAAATTAGTCTAGTCAAGGCAGGAGCTGCAGGATCACCACCACCCCTTTCTTCTGAGATAAAGGTATCCTCCCTCCCCCCCTTTAAGACACCATGGAATTTTTTTATGTCCTTTTAGGGTCTTTTACCCAACTCAAATTTTTATGGTTATACGATCTGACCCTGCTTGACCTACTTGTAGCTTAACTGCGCATAACCATTTTTATTTCTTCTCCGTCTTTCACATGTAACCTGTAACTCCATCAGTCTTGGCAAGCCCAGTTTTAACATGAAATTATCCAGCAAAATCCTGCCCTGCTCACGCCATCCATATCCTTTATAAATACTTTCATTGAATACTGGAATATTTCCCCAATTCCTTCAGTTTTTTAAAATCATTTTCCAGGTCTTATCCCCTCAACCTAACTACTGCTGTCTCCACTTTCTGCTTCCTTCACCCCAGCACTAAATGCTTTTATGCTCCAGGGTTGTTAACATAGACTGCCTGAATGCCACTTTTCCATGTTCATGCATATTTTCCCTGTTCCTCATCACTGAAGTTTTCTTAACTATTCTGCAACACTTAACACTCACCAGCTTTTCACAATATTTTTTAACATTTCCAATATTTGTTTCTTTTATTCAAACAGTTCTAAAGTCTCCTTTATTGCTTTCCAAGCCACTGCTGTCTCTTCTTCCAGTTATCAATTTTTCCTACTACTTACTGAATCTTATCAGCTCACCAGTAGTTTAAATGCCTACCTTTTCAGTAAATAAGTAGAGAAACATCAATGCCGATCATTTCTGAATACCTTTGTTCCTTACCTTACCCTTTTTTAGATGATCAGATGTTGTGCTGAGATGTGTATCTATTCCCTTAAGTAAGTGGACATGCTGTTGAATTAAATAGAACTTATCCAGTCTGTCCCAATTCCACTTCAATTTCCAAGGCTTCTACTACATCCTCCTTCCTAAATACTTTCATGTATCTTGTAAGAATCTGCCCTCTTTAGTAATGGTCTTACACCTTGGAATCCCTGAAATAGTAGTGTAGCTAGGACAAGGTGAGAGGGGTGACGGGCAGTCAAATGATCCGGATCTCTAAGGCAAAAAAAATGGTATTTACATTTGCAGTAAAATCTGCATGCTATAAAACTCTGTTGTATCTTTGCTATAAACTCTGTGTGAAGTCTAAATTGGAGGAAGCAGTTTGTTACAGTTTAAAAAAAAAAAACTTTTTAACTAAAACTTGAGTGCTGTAGTGCTTCATGCAGGCAGAGTATAAGCTGCAGTAACTGTTTGCTACAGTTTATAAGAAGAATTTTTTTTAATAAAAAAATGTACAAGGTTTGGGAACAGGGCACAGAAATGGAACCTGAATGGCTGAGCGGTGGGGGGGGGGGGGTCCATCTGGCCACCTGGTTGGTGTTACCACTAGGAGTATTTTTGCTGTTCAATAAAAAAGCTTGGGGTTGGATCTGTAATAAGTCGCCTTAATACAGTAATATTGCAAATCGCTTGAAGAGCTGAGGGGGATAGGGCACTGGTTTATGGTACCGGCACAAGGCACTGGTTGAGCCAGCTATATTTCTGATTACAGATCATATTACAGTCTCATCAAGTAAGTAGGATCACTTCCTGAAAACTTATTTCCCATGGCATTGCCCTGTATTCTAAAACTGCAGTCTTGGATGGGGCATATGTAATCACCAAGGTAGTTCTATTTCTAAACTAGTAGGCCCTCCTCCTTTTTATTAAAGGAGCCTCTCTCCCCAGTGTTATCACTTCCATCTTCATTTGCTCCTGTATTCAACTGAATAACCCCTTATGAATCCCATCTTTATCAAGCTCACATGTTCAACTCTCTATATTAAATGCTTCTCCTCCAACATTATTTTCTGCCAGCTCTTTTGTTGTATGTAAGATGTTGCCTTTTCTTTGCACTTACAAGGCCATGCATATTCCAGGTTAATAAAGATAATAGTCTTTTCCACATATATTCCATTTTTTTCTGTATCATTCCATGACCAACCTTTTTTATGCATAACCTTCCTCACACTTGTATTCCCATCCCATTCAGTGAATGGTATTATATTACTTCATACAAGAGTGCAGCAACCATTTTGATAGACAAACATTACACGTTGAAATACTAATAGTATTATAACTCCCTCCCAACTACTCAAACACAGGAATCAAGTACCTGTGTTCCTTTGTTAAAATATAGCACTTTTTCCTTATCAGGGCAGATGCCCCTGTTAAATGGCCATCAAACTGGGCATAAACCTCTAACCTACACTGCAGGTTTTTTCCATTAATTTCCATTACCTTGCTTGCTTCTCAAGCAGCAAAAACAAAATTGCTGTCTAAATCTATTCAACCCCTATCTCCCTCCCAGAGAGACTACCTCCATATTTCCGCTTTATCTTACTGTTTTTCAATCCAGCCCTTTAAATTTCATTTTCAAGGCCATCTTTTATATCATTCAACTCTCCCCTTAATTTTGCTTTACATGTCAAAGAAATGCAGCTGCCCACTTGGTTAACATTTCCTCCTCCTTGCCAGTCATTTCATTGCTCCTTTTTGCCTTTAGTTTTTTTCTGTTCCACTTAGTAAACTAATTAAGCATATGATGGCAGCATCTGGAGAAATGTGGAAAATTTTAGTGTCTACACAAGTCTTAATGAATATCTTCCCTTTCTAAAATCGGTATGCAGAGATCTAAAATGAATAAACTGACAAGTTTACAGGTTTCTTTCAATTTTTTTTTCTGAGATTTTAACACTAGAAACGGTCCTTGTAATTAATAAAGGAATTATTTTGTCATCCTGAGCAACAGCATGCAAACTGTTTATTCACTTCTTTTTTTCAGGATCGCTACATATGACACTTTCCCCTGCTCTCCCTTATGCACTGCGTCAGCAAAGAGGGAGCAACCAGGCATGCTGTTTGTACTCAAGTAACTCTTAGAAACATTGTGACTTTGAGACAAGAATATTTCTGGAACTGTCTAAAGTGTGTCACACAGCTCTGTACATAACCTGCTTACTATATTGCTGTAAACACCCTTTGTCATGGTTGTAGGCAACAACAGCTGGAAGTTATGCATACATTTATTAAGCACATGGTCGTAGTAGCTAGAGAAAATTGAAAAATTTTAAATGCAAAACAGGTTGAGGGGACAAAAATATGAGATTGAGTAAAAATTTAATTTTCTGGCAACAGTGCTGTTCACCACTTATTTTCTAATTTTTACCCTGGCAGCAGAAAATGGATACATTGTGTAAAATGTATTTTGCTAGCCAGTGGGGCCTTTTTATTTTTTTGTATTTTGTAACATTTAAGTTACAAAGTTATTTTTAGTTTAGTGTCTTGTATTAGAACCCTTTCCACAACTGAATCTGCTAACATATATCTGTACTCTCCATCCTGCAGAAATATCCCTTTATTTACCTCAAATGCTTTCATTATTCATATTTAATTCTGTTAGGAAGTGTTTTGGAGCTTTTGTTTTTCGGGCCTTAGCTGAAAATGGGCTTCTACCCAGTTGTACTTTCGCAGTAATCTAATGCCAATAAATAAATAAATAAATAAATGCTGATTTTTCTAAGATTGTTACTAAACAGATTTTAATTCCATCAGTCATACCAGTCTTTTTTTTTCCAAATCGTAATAATCCATCATAACAAAAATAGTTAATCATCTTCTCAAGTCACTTTGTAGATAGGCATGCAATGTTATTCAAGATAGCTTGTTTTATTTCTATGCTATTTTCCACAAAGTGGATTGATGCATTACAGTTTCCCAATTTAAATTACAGCTCCACTTCTGTTTCAGTCCTGCTTGGACTATTCACTTTCAATCTCTACCAGCACCTGGTTCATTCCCAATCCTTAACTGTTTCCTGGCCAGCTCCTGTGCTACCCTTTCTTTGTGCAGCATCATCCTTTGCAGCAAAAGGAAGGGTTTTACTGTCATCCTTTCTCTTGTGTTATTTGCAGATGGCTTTTCAGTCGGACCACCCCATTTCCCTGCTTACTCAGTTGTTGCTGGTTAAATTGTTTATTTTTTCCCCATCACCTGGACACCCTTTATAAATGTTTGACCCCCTCAGGAAAAAGTATTTTGAATACTGCATGATGCAACAATTTAAACCTCACTCCAGCTTGTTGCAAGTTTTCTTATGACTGAAAAAAAAACTTCATTTTCTCTTGTTACAAGTGGACTACTTTTCTACAAATGCTTTGGTGTCTTCAACTCTAGTTAACTTTTTTTCCTTTGCCACATTTTAACAGCTGCTTTTGTATGTATGCTTGTATCTTAATAACTATTGATCTCAGATGCTTTCTTAAAATATTTCTTGAAACATAAACATGATTACTGTTGTGAAGGCAAAATTTTGTAAATCTGTCATTTGTGAATAGTAGTATGATTTGTATGCTTGTCCTACAAATGTAAGAAACTGTTTTATGACATCTAGTTCCTGGCAAGCTTTTAAGAAGTATTTTTGACACAGGTGTTAAATTTTAAGTTCCTGTTAGCCTGGGAACTAAAGGCAGAGGTGACGAGAGTGATTTAATCTGAGGTAACCCAGCAGAAATTTTTAATAGTAATTTAAGAACAATCTGAGTGTGATTCGGGGCATTTTGCATCTCGTCTTGGATCTGTTAGAGAAAAATACATCTCTCATGATTATTCTACACAAAATGCATATTAATTAGTTTCTTCTCAAATATGCTTAATGAATTTAATATTTGTTCATGTTAATGACATGTAGTATAGATGCATAGTTATGAAACCACAAATACTTGTAGTTCTGAGTGTTTCACAACTGCATTCTAATATCAAGCTGCAAGTGTATTAACAGATGACTGAATGTAAAAAGAAAATAGTGCTAAAGGGGTTAAGAATGTTATAAAGACTGGTTTGTGAAAACAAGAAAAAACACAGTGTGTAAGCTCTGACCTTCCCTGGCTGGGATGGGTAGTTACAAGGAAGGTTGGAGAGTTAGAATGTACTTGGTACTAGAATGTACAAGGTCAGGAAGCAAGACTGATTATCAAGTTAGATGGCTTCTGTTTTTCTAATAAAAACATTATTGTTGTGTTCACGTGCAGCAACACGAGGGTCTGCAGAAATCCTGTTTGACCACGACAGTATTCTACATGCATGATACTGATAAGAAAAGTAAATAAGAACTGTGTATTTTTGCTGCTTGGAGAGTCTGACTTTAAGTTGTGTGGATAGTCTCCCAGCACTGACGTATGTGGATTTAAATAAAAAGAAAATGTTTTGCACATCCTGAAGAGTTATTGTTGACTCAAGACTGAAAGGTAATTAATGTTATTTATGTACTTTTTAAACTGCATTTTAACAATTGGTGCTGTGACTCTGATTCTGAACGTTGATCTTGCTGCGGAACACTGTGGAATGCATTATAAAGGGCCCACCACAGAAAGTTCTTCTCGGACCCTTAACTATTTAGGGTGTGCAAACGTACAGGCTAAAGTTGGTAAAATGGCTTTGGGGAAAAAAGTTTCTTTCCTCTCTTTTTAAATAAAAACTACATTTCAAAGTAATAGTGGCAATGTGTTTATTGTGTTAAAAGACTGCTTTTAAGTATAATACTGTTTACTGCTTTGTTAAATGACTGACTGCTTTTACGTATATGCCCTTGTACAAGATTCTGCTGTTTCTCAGACCTCTGCATTTTTGAACACGAGGTCAGCATGGTACTGTTACATCTGAACTTAGTTCTCCTGTTCAACTGTCATCTTTAGAACAGGCATCTGCAGTTAAAAAGGTTTTTCTTCTTTCTCTCATTCTCAACAAGCTTCTACCTTTCCAACAGAAGCACTGGTCTTTGACATTCCTTTGGCTCGTCACAAGCACTCACATGATAGGGAAGGACAAGAGGCTATTGCCTCTGCAGAAGATTTTTTTTTTTTGGCACCTTAAAAAAATGGGGGGGGGGGCTAATGTTGATTTGCATACTTTGTCTAAATGTTTTCTAACTTAAGAAAAATCCATGAAGGTTTAACTTGAAATTTAAAAAACATTACAAGCCTACTTCGAGAGATTTAAACCAGATGCTTCAGGAAGTTGCTTCAAATGAAATAACACAGTTACTTGAAAAGGCTAAAATAACAAATTTCACTCCCACAGAAAATGCACTAATAAAAGGATAGTATTGTTAGAATACAAAAGTGTGTCAGGCATGTAGGCAAAATAAAGGTAATGCCCCTGCAGATTATTTGAGTCATCTTAAAGCAGTTTTTACTAAACATTCAAAAATATCAAACCTAAATGAACATGCTAAACCAGCTATCGCAGCTGCCTTTGTGCACGGTTTGCAAACCCTGTACAAAATCAAATGAGGCAAATGCTTATAGACTGGCAGGAAAAATATTTAAAGTCCTTATTAAGTGCTGCAAATCACCATACTGACACTGGCAGGGTAGTAAACAAAAATAAATCTTGACCCTTTGCTGCCACTGGATCAAAAAGGACCCTATGTTAAAGTAGAAATAAATGCAAAGCAAATTCTATTCTTGGTGGAACTGAAAACACAAGGTCTGTATTAAAAGTTACTTCAGACAGTTAAATACCAGTATAGGAACAAAGTAAAGGCAGTTGGTGTAACAAATGCTACTGTTACATATCCTGTTTTAAAACCTATACCCATTTCTTTAGGTCTGATTGACACAAAATGCACTTTTCTTTGAGTACAACTGCGCCAGTGAATCTTCTGTGTGAGCTGGGTGGTACCGTTTGCTGTACACCAGTATCAAGCTATTCTAGCAGAATCACTGGGGAAAGTGTTACAGTTCTTAGCAAAAGCTGGGAGGAGCCTTTTGAAGGCACACAGGCAACAGAAAACTGCTTCAGCAGGTACCTGCAAATTTATGGGTTAAACATACTAATAAAGTAGGTATATTAAAATCTGCAAAACCTGTAAAAATAAAATTGAATCTATCAACCCCCCCCCCCCTAAAATTCCATGATATTCACTGAAATCAGAAGCACAATAGGAAATCAAATCTGTAATGCAGTCTTTGATGCAATAAGAAATAAATAGTGCCAGCTAAAAGTCTTTGTATTGCCTCTATTCTCCCTGTAAAAATAAAAATATAAAATGCTTATAGGTTTGAGCCAGATCTAAGGTGTGTAAACAAAGGAGTATTACCAACTTTTCTGTGGTTCCAAAACCAGCAACACTACTTAGTTGATAATCATCTACAGTGAAATATTTTTCTGTAACACCTCTCTGTTCAACATTCTTTTCTCAGTCAGATGTTATGTAGTCCAGTCTCGCTTACATTCTTACCCTTGGGTTCGGAGCCGAACCTCTGTTCCGACTCGGCCATACTCTAGCTCGAAGTCTTCAATTGGCTCGTGGCTAAAAGGTATCCCATACTGCAACGTGCCCATCCCAGATCTCGTTTGCTGCTTGTTACACTCAGACATGGTCTCGCTCTTGCCCGTGGCCAAGTATAATTTTTTCTTCTAAATTTAAACAAATTGTTGACCAAAAAGCTATTCATAGCTACCTTGTGTATTGATGTGAAGTAGTTAACTTCATTTGATCAGCAACCTGTGGGTATCGGATCTGATTCAGATCCGACCCGGCAGCTTTCCTAGCAAAAGATCCAAGCTCCTCCCCCCTAGCCATAATACCCTGCTTACCTCCCTCTAGTCCTCAGATCTCGTTTGCCGCGGCTTCTTGAAGCATCTGAGAACGAGCTCCTAGCATTGGGTTTGTGAGTTAAAAAAAGCTATTCAAACTTTTTTTCCCCCTTAAAAATATCTCTAAACTTGTGTGTGGTATCTTTTCCTCCCTTAAACTATTCTGGTAGTTTTTCGCATTAGCTTTAGTTTAGATATTTTCCCCTCCCCCCTTCTGTCTGTTCTTTTCTAAAATGTCTGAAGGCCCAAAAGCAATTTTTTCTAAATGCTCCGAGTGTGGCCATAAGCTGTCCCCAGCGAATGGCCACACTTGGTGCGTTATTTGCCTGGGCGTGGACCACCTTTCGTCGGGCTGCACTAACTGTGCAGCCTTCAACCCCAGGGCTTTGAGGGATAGGAGGGCCAAGCTCATCCTTGCGTGCCTTTTGCCCCCCTGATTCGTCTTCGTTCTCCTCCCCCTCTGTGGCGCCAGCCGCGGCTGTTAAACTGACCGTTCGCGCTCCCCTGGCCAGGATTCAAACTCCCTCTTAGGCTCAGGAGGAAAGGGACACCAGAAAAAAGGACAAAGATAAGGACTGTGATAGGGGCAGGCATTGTAGCCACAAGAGGCGGGCCGATTCAGTCCCCTCAGCCCCGCCATCTAAGCAGCTCGCTTCCCCCCTTAAGGTCTCCGGGTCTTCCCCCTCACGGCTTCGTTTTCTGCGTTTCTGCCCGGAGCTGGAGGAGACCCGGTCACCTTCGAGGTCGTCTAGGCGGCCTTCCCGGCCAGCCTCGGCAGCCTCATCCAGGTCAACCAGAAGTATATCCGACGCGGACATGGACCGGATGATGCGTCAATTTCTTCAGGCCTAGCTGCAGATGGGAGTGCTCTTGCCTTCCACCCCGGGGGAGGAGCTCGACCCCATTTTTTGCCCCCATTGCTCCTTCTCCGACCCACTATCGGGGTTTGGAGCTGTCTGATCTGGGTAGCTTCGGAGCCGGGGTGATGTCGGCGCCGACAGTGTTTCCTACTTCGGCGCCAACTGCACGTTCGAGTTTATCGGGTCCTTTTTTGGATCCGAGCTCTCAAGGCCATGAGCTGAGAGTCTGATCCGGAGGGGTCAGTGTGCCTTCGGCTCCTTTGATGTCTGAGCGCACTGTTCTTTTGGATCCGATCGGGTCATCTCCGGAGCCGATCCACACACCGGATCCGAGGGGGCTGCCTTGTGATCTTGAGGAGAGCAGCTCACCCTCTGCATTCGATGTGGTAGAGAGGGCCTTTCGAGGAATTCGAGGCCCCAGGTTCTTGCTACGGATCCTCCCGCCATTCCCTCTCAGACGGGCCTGTCTTCCATCATCTGGCCCCAGGGACAGCCTGCGCCTACGTGCCAGATGGTTCCTGTAGAGGAACAGGACATTGTTGGTGAGCCCTCCTCAGACAGCCCCCCCCCCCGAGGAGGTTCCTCACAAACGAAAGTGAGGAGGCACTTGGACTCACCCGAGTCCCTCACAGAAGACAAGGACTTGGAGGAAGGGTAAGGTTCTCCCAGGTCACCCCCCGAGGACGTCCCCTTTGGAGACATGGAAATGCTTCGTATTAGAGGGGGGGTGGTCAGCCCAAAAGCCTTCCTCGGATGAGTCTGTGTTTCTGGAGGTGTTCGCAGGCCCATCTACCTCTTGGGTGTCCCCTCCCCCTGATCCCCTGGTGGACCTCATAACTACCAGGACATGGAAGGAGCCGGACACTGTGGAGCCAATACCCAAGAGACCGGACAGGATTCTCAGCCCCCCCACAGACAGGGAAGTTTGGAACAAGGGTGCCCCGTAGATGCCATGGTGGTGGCGGCTGCCACCAAGAAGGAATTGGCACAGGAGAGTTCCTCTGTACATCCTCCAGACAAGGAGTCTCGGACGATAGACCGCCTCGGAAAGCGGATGTTCGTATCAGCAACCTTCTCTGTCAGGTCGCTGAACTATATGGCACATGTAATTCGGCTCCAGCGGGACGTAATCAGAGTATGCTGGGTCACCCCAGAGTCCATGTCAGCCGAGGACAAACCCGACCTTCTCTGCTCGAATGGCCACTCTTAAGTCTATCACAAACGCCTCTATGCGGCTTCTCTCCCATGCCACGGAGGGAGCAGCTAGAGCCAGCGGAGCAGGCATTGTCTTACGACAGGCCTGGCTCCGTCTCTGCAGCTTTGCGGAACCCTTCAAGGCATCCTTCGCGAACGCCCCTTTTGAAGATTCTACGCTTTTTGGCAAAACTGTCCGCGATACGCTACTCCAGTGCGTGAAGGACGGGAAGACGTCTGCCATCGGGATCTGCTTCTCGGCTCCTCAGAGGTCCTTCTCCAGGAACCAAAGAGGACAGAAGATGATGTGGTTCCAGAAATCCCAACAATCCCGTTTTGCTCCGGACCCCTCGTCCTTCAGAGGCAGAGGAGGGCTGGGTGGACGCCGGCTCAGAGGCAGGGGGGGGGAATTTCGGATAGAGGGAACCCTTTTCCGTTCGAACCACGCAGCAACCCTGAGGGGTTGCCCAACTGCTCCTCTCTGGAGGCAGTCAGGGGTGCTTCTCGGAGCATCTAGCACATTGGGAGTCCATTACGACAGATCACTGGGCGCTCCAGATCATATCCAGAGGTTACTCAATTCCATTCCAAAGTTCTCCTCCCCGGTCGTGGCGCCTCCCCGATGTCCCACCCAATCAGAGGGAGGTAGCAGCCTTTGAAATAAAGGAGCTACTAAGAAAAAGAGCCATCCAGCACATCCCCCCCCCGTCAATCTGAATCAGGCTTTTACTCCAGGTTCTTTTTGGTGCCAAAAAAGACGGGGGACTTGCGGTCAATTCTCGACCTGTCAACACTGAACCTGTCATTCGCCAAAGAAAAGTTACGGATGGTCACCATTCAATCCATTCTCTCACTTTTACAGGAGAACGACTGGATGTGCTCCATAGACCTCAAGGATGATGTGTACAACCATGTTCTAATGGACAGGCAATCCAGGAGGTTTCTCCGCTTTCGGCTGGGAGCCAGCCATTATCAGTTCAAGGTCCTACCCTTCGGTCTCACCACAGCCCCCAGGGTGTTCACCAAGGCCATGGCAGTTGTAGCGGCCCCCCTGAGGCTTCAGGGAATACAGGTTTTTCCTTATCTGGACGACTGGCTCCAAGCCGCCCCCACCAGTTATCTACTATGTTCAGCCAGGGACTATTTCCTACATCTCACCCACCATCTAGGAATGACAATCAACCACAACAAAATCCTCCTTTCAGCCTACTCAGATCTTGGATTTCATAGGGGCCAGGATAGGCACAATTCAGTCCAAAGTCTTTCTGACGACGGACAGACTCCGCAACCTAAACCTCCACGTTTTGGCTCTTCTACAGTACTCGGCCCCTCCAGCGGAATTAGGCCTAAGGGCTGTGGGGTCCATGGCAGCGGTCATCAACCTGTCACCGCTCGCACGTTTGAATATGAGAATTCTTCAATGGACCTTACAGGTCCAGTGGTCCATCCTACGACATCCTTTGTCTTCCCCTATTCCCCTCAGCAGTGTTTGCAGGGAATCTCTACTTTGGTGGCTCCATTCCAGGCACTTCCAGGAAGGGCGCCCCTTCTCCATGTCCCCACCCCAAGTCACAGTGATCACGGATGCATCTCGCCTTGGGTGGGAGGGGGCATTGCATGGGCAGAACTGTCCAAGGCACGTGGACTCACACAGAGACCTTTTTGCATATCAGTGTTCTGGAGATGAGGGCGGTGCTTCTAGCGTTGCAGGCTTTCCATGCCCTTCTTCCTCTAGGGACTATTGCAATTCAACCAAAATCAACGGCTTACTTCTCCACAATATACCAAGAAACACAAAACAAGAAGTAATGAGGAGAATTGCAATTCAAACAGACAACGTGTCAGTGGTCTGGTACATCAATAAGCAGGGGGGAACCAGATCTTACCCACTTTGCCGAGAGGCCGAGTGTGGGAATGGGCGATATCCACCAACCGCTTTCTCATAGCAACGCACATACCGGGTCGGTCAAACATTCTAGAGGACAAGCTGAGTCAAACTATCCTCTCACCTTACGAGTGGTCTCTGAAACCCTTAGTAGCGAAACAGATCTTCTTCAGATGGGGTCAACCTTGCTGCGATCTGCTCGCGTCGCCTTCGAACGCAAAGTGCAATGAGTTTTTCGCTCTAATTCCCCCACCAGGGGAAACCCCCAGAGACGCTCTGGTTCATGCTTGGCCATCGGGTCTTCTTTATGCTTGTCCTCCTCTTCCGTTGATGACAAAATTCTTGCAGAAAGCTCGTCGGTTGGGGAGCAGAGTTATCCTCATAACCCCATTCTGGCCTCTTCAAACCTGGTTCCTATGCCTACAGTCTCATCTAGTGCATCCTCCCTGGATCTTGGATCCAATTCCGGATCTGATTTCTCATCCCTTGGGATTGAAAACCCCCGACCTGGACAACCTCAAGCGCTCTGCTTGGTTGATCCAGTTCCGTTGATGGCTAGGACTCCCGGTATCTCATCCTCATCCTCAGTTAAGGCTATCCTGGTGGCCAGTCATAAGCCTTCTACCAGGAAAGTCTACAAGAGTAAATGGAAGCGTTTTTCTATCTGGGCGGAGCATAGGAATTTGGATCCTTTTACAGCTCCTATTCCAGCAGTCCTCAACTTTCTATCCCACATTTTTCATCAGGGGGCTAGTTCTTCAACTGTTGAAGTTCAATTGACAGCTATTTCCCACTTCCACATTGGAAACAATTTTGGCCCCTTCGTTTCCTCTAAGATCTGCAAGACCTTTCTGAAAGGTACCTTTGTTTTAGGACCCCCTGTTAAGGATGCAGTTCCTCCATGGGATTTAACCCTAGTTCTCCAGGGTCTGACTGGTCCCCCTTTTGAGCCTGCAGCTTCGGTTGACTTAAAGTATGTATCTTGGAAAACTGCCTTCCTGATTGCTGTTACTTCAGCTAGAAGGATATCGGAGCTTCAGGCTCTTTGTAGTAAGCCTCCATACATCATTTTTCATAAAGACAGAGTTTCCCTCAGGACTAATCCCTCCTTTCTGCCTAAAGTGGCTTCCGAAGTCAACATCAACAAATCCATCAATCTGCCTGTCTTCTTTCTTAATTATCACAACAAAGGAGAGTATAGACTTAATTGTCTGGATGTACATAGACAGTTGCGATTTTACTTGCACAGAAAGGCTGTTTTTCGAAAATCGGAACAACTCTTTGTCTCATTTGCTAAGCCCTGTTTGGGTAAACCAGTTACAAAGGTAACCTTAGCTAGGTGGATTTCCCAATGCATTCTTCTCGCATACAGAAGCTCTGGTCGACCTGAGCCCGTTCGGGCACATTCTACCCGTTCTGTGGCTACTTCTGCGGCCTTCTGGTCGAGGGTCCCTTTGAATGACATTTGTTCAGCAGCTACTTGGGCTTCCTCTCATACTTTCACTACACATTATAAATTGGATCTGATATCCAGAGGAAGGGCATCTTTTGGCTCTTCAGTGCTCGGGAATATCCTTCCACGAGGACCTCCCAAGTTGTTGGTAGCTGGAGACTCTGTCCTACAGGTTGCTGATCAAATTAAGTTAACTACTTCAGATAAAGAAGTTGTGTACTCACCATAACGTTCCATCTGAGTAGGTAACTTAATTTGTCAGCAAACAGCCCTCCCTCCCGTCCCCCTGACCTGTAGTTCATCCTTGAAGGATTATTGTGTTTCACTTCCCAGATGACATCAGGTTAGGATGTTCAGGTGTTTTTTCTTTTTGTTGTTGTATTCTGTGAAACTATGGCAAACTCGATCTGAGGACTAGAGGGAGGTCGCAGGGTATTATGGGTAGGGGGAGGAGCTTGGAGCTCAGATCTTTTGCTAGGAAAGCTGCCGGCTCGGATCCCAATTGGATCAGATACCCACAGGTTGCTGACAAATGAAGATACCTACTCAGGTGGAACGTTATGGTGAGTACATAACTTCTTTTTTCTGCTGGTTGTGTGGCCGGTTCCTTTGGCCTTGTGGTGTCCCGTTCGCCCCTTGCCTCCACGGGCTAGGCCCCAATGTTCATCGTGTTTCACTGTTGCAGTCATTACACTTGGGTTATCCTGCTGGCAGGCTACCCGCAGTCGGCCTGAATTCCAAAGTCCTGGTCCGGCGTCTGTTGCTGTTGCCTCTTCCCTGATGTCAGTGCGCCAGGGGTATACAAGATGCAGCCGACGTTATTTTCTTCAGTCTTTCTTGCTGCCCAGTGCCCAAAGCAAAAGCAGTTCGCAAGTGCCGGTCGGCCGACTCCTGAGATTTTCGAAATTGAATTTCAGAACCAAAGTCTTCAATAAAGCTAAGTACCCCGTTGGGGAAACCTTTTCTTTCTCCAGACCGATGTCAGTAAAAGTTAACAATTGTATTTCTTGTGGGAAGCAAATACCTCATAAGGATTTTCACTCTTACTGTATTCCTTGCCTAGGCACTGACCACGACGTTGCTAGTTGTCGGTTTTGTGCTAGATTCAACCAACGCACTATTAAGCGTCTGTTTGATTTTGCTTTACGTTACTTTGGCCGAAGGTTTAACTACATAATGCCGTCAGAAGAACCGACGACCGGAATGCATAAAAAACACAAAGACAAAGAAAAGGACAGGCATCCGAGGTCCAAAACAGACAAAGCCTCTTCTAGGCCAGTCGCCGGTTCTCAGTGAGGCGCTTTCGCAGCCCCTGACACCCGCTACCTCAGAGCCACAGGCTGCCTCCGACTCACACGTGGAGACAGCTAGGCCTCTGGAAACTCAAGGTATTGGGCCTACGGAAACTATTCCTTTAGATGAGTCTGGAGCCGCTGAGCAAGCATCGGCTTCTGAGGGTGTTTTCAGACCTACACAGCTTACTGCCAAGTCCACTTCAGCAGCCAAGGCAAAGTCTAAAATACTATTAAAGACAAACAAGTACAGCATTCTCCTGGACAGTCATCCATGCCAAAGAAACAGATGCTTAAAATGGCCGAGGACCTAATTACTTTGATCGGGGGTTCCCATCCCCCTCCTGATAAAAGGCCTAGGCAAGACACTGACTATGACTCCTCTGACCAGGTTTCTATTTCCTCTGATTCCTCTTCAGAACAGGGATATTCTCTTCCTCCTTATGAGGACTCTGATGCTGAAGAATCTATCCCTTCAACCTCTCCTCCTGAGGACTACTCTTTCTGGGAAACCCTGCACACCATGAGAGAACATTTCCATTGGGAGAGCCAGGATTATTCAGAATCCAAGAAAAGGCTCAGAGACTTTCTTTTATTGCCTCAGCACAGGCCCCTTGCTATCCCCCCTGTACTAGATATTGTTGTATTTTCTTAATCCAGTTTGTCTCCAGATTCTGTACCCCCTGCACCAGTTAAGCCAGATAGGTACTACAGGATCCCAGACTCTCATAAATTTCTTTATAAAAACCCTGCTGCTGACCCAGAAACAATTTCTCAGGGTCCCAAAGGGATCAAGGCTTCCACTGCAAAAAACCCTGTTTCCTCTGATAGGGATTCTAGAGCACTGGACAGATGGGGGGAAAAAGTTTGCACCTCTGCTACTTTAGCTGTAAGGGCTTTAAACTGCCAGTTTCACATGCTTAAATATCAACAATACCTAATGTCTTTGCTAAAACAGAAAATGCTTACAAGCTGTGAATGTTCTGAAAACAAGGAAATGCAGGATTTATTGCATGCAGCTAAACAAGTGGGAAGGCATACTTTGCAATGTGGTTTTGTTTCATTAGAGGCTTCTTGCAGAGCCGCAGTTACAGGTTCTGTCATTCGAAGGCATGCTTGGTTAAAAGAACAGAGTTTTAGCTAATCATGTTAAAGCAAAATTATTGGATGCTCCATTACAGCACGGTACTTTGGTGTTAAGGCAGAAGAGGTGTTAAAGAAAATGGAGGATAAAGCAAAATCAATGCAGACAGCAAAGGATTTCTTACAGGTTCAGCCACCTAGATTTAGCAGGAACAGGCCTTCTAAAAATTGGTCCTTTCCAGTGTCAGACAGGCCACAAAGAGGCAGATACAGACGCCCAAGAGGCAGATCTCAGCCCCAAGGCTCATACATACCTAAACAATGAGGTGCTTCAGCCCCCAAAGGCGGAGAAGACAAATCACAACCTTATAGGAAACAGTCCCAACGACATTTCCTCTACAAATGCCAAGCACTCACCTTTTGGCCGCCCCCTTAGGGGGAAAACTAGCACTTTTCTCACAAAATTGGCACATGATCACAAATGGACAAATGGGTACTGAATATTGTTTCCAAGGGTTACAAGTTCCACTTTCACACCCTACCAAGGTCAAAAGGTATACCAGACCTGCCACACAATCAATGGGCAGAGGCACAAAAACACATTTCTGCTCTCATGGACATGACGGCTATTCAAAAAGTACCACAACAAGAGCAGTGGCAAGGATTTTACTCAAGACTTTTCTTGGTACCCAGAAAGGACAAAGCCTGGAGACCAATATTGGACCTGTCTATTGTAAATACCTTCCTGGACATTCCAAAATTCAAAATGTTGACACTGCAACAACTTCTACCCATGCCGGGCAAGAAGGCTTGGCTAGTTACTTTGGACCTCAGAGGCATACCTGCATGTCCCAATCAGACAATCTTACAGAAGATACCTCAGATTCATAGCTGGCTCAATGCATTACCAATTCTCTGCACTGCCCTTTGGCTTATCTACTGCGCCCAGGGTATTCACAAAATGCCTGGCACCAGTAATTGCATTTTGCAGACAAAAAGGAATTCAAATATATCCCTACTTGGATGACTGCCTTATTCAAGCAGTGAGCAAGGACATTCTACTAAAGCATCTGGCGTTTGTAAAATGATTACTAATTTGCCTAGGGTACACAGTAAACGAAAAGAAATCAAAACTAGTGCCCTCTCAAAAGATAATATTCCTGGGTGCAAGCTTAAATACAACTGCCCAGATGGCTTATCTCACGCCCGACAAGCAAAGGCAACTGACTCATTACTTTCAAATAATGGCAACAAAAACCCAGCTACCTGCAAGAAGAATGCTGCAGGCTTTGGGCTTCATGGCATCCTGCATCCTAATTCCATTTGCAAGACTGCATATGAGGAAGCTACAATGGTATCTAAAAAGTGTTTGGACTCCACATTGCCACAGTCTGGAAACAATAATAACACTCATTTCCTGCCTGCAACAGGAGTTTCGATGGTGGGCACAGGCCTGTCACCACAACAAGGGACAGCCTTTCACTTTACCCACAGCCAGGCAGACACTATCAACTAATGCATCGGATTATGCCTGGGGGGCACACATGGCAGGAAAATGTATTCAGGGCACGTGGCCCAAATGCATCTTCATATCAATCAAAAAGAGATACTAGCTGTACAGAATGCCCTGACAGCCTTCAAGGATCTACTACATCCAGGACAACTATTGCTTAAGACTGACAATACTACAGTCATGTGGTACATAAACAAGCAAGGGGGCACACATTCCTACTCACTCTGCAGGCAAGCCATGACTTTGTGAAACACAGCACTGACCTATCAAGTACATCTGCAGGCACAATTCCTGCCAGGAAAGAAAAATACTCTGGCAGACGAACTAAGCAGAAACCTCATGGACCCTCACGAGTGGAAACTAGATCCACAAGTGTTCAGCATGATAACAAGGAAATGGGGATGCCCAGACATAGATCTGTTTGCCTCCCCTCACAGCTGCCAGCTACAGAGATTGTGCACAAGGATTTATCACTCACAAGCATGGAAAGTGGATGCTCTATCATTCAGCTGGAAAACCCTAACAAGTTTATGCCTTTCCACCACTGCCTCTCCTCCCCAAGGTACTCCTAAAAGTCAGACAAGAGAAGCCAAAAATGATTCTGATTGCCCCAGACTGGCCATGCCAGCACAGGTACCCAATCCTGAAGAGCTTGTCTCAAGGCACAGCCTGGGCTTTACCTCAAATTCCTCATCTTCTGACTCAACAAAACAATCGGATCTTGCACAGCCAACTCAGAACCTTAAATCTGGCTGCATGGCATATAATATAGCCACTCAGATCACACCTCTCTCTAAAGCTGTTATGGATGTCATTTTGGAAGCCAGGAGGCCCAGCAACAGGAAATCTTATGCAGAATGAGAGATTCTGTGCTTGGAACCAGGCACAAGGACTTGAACCACTTGTTCCAAATATTCCTCAGATTTTACAATACCTAACTGAGATGCTGGACAAAGGCCTATCCTTCTCATCAATTAAGATCCATGCCTCTGCCATTTCAGCTCATTACAATACGGAACCTCCTATTTTCTCACATCCACTGCTAAGACAGTACCTCAGAGGGGCAAAAAACATAAGACCCCCAAGGAGAGCACCAATGCCTACATGAGGACCTCAACTTTGTCTTGGAAAAGCTCACACTGCCTCCTTTTCAGCCAGCCAATACAGCAGAGATAAAATTCTTATCATTGAAAACTGCTCTGCTCCTAGCAATAACTTCTGCAAGAAGAGTCTCAGAGTTACAGGCATTAATGGCAGTAGAACCTTTTATCATTTTTCATCCGGACAGGATTTCTCTAAAAACAAACCCAACATTTATGCCAAAGGTAGTATCCAGTGTGGCTCTTAACCAAATCATTAATTTGCCAACATTTTATCCAAATCCCCGGAATAAAGGGGAGAAACTTCTGCACTCTTTGGAAATACATGGGTAGCTATGCTTCTACTTGTACAAAACAAAAGCTTTCAGAAAAACTGCGCAACTGTTTGTAGCGTATGCTGCAGGATCTCAAGGAAAGGCTATTTCAAAGCAGACCGTTTCAAAATGGATAGGACACTGCATTCGTTTCTGTTATGCACAGCATGGCAAATCAGTGCCTAAGAACATTAGGCCACATTCTACCAGGGCAGCAGCCTTTCTCAAAGGAGTACCAACCAAGGAAATTTTGGAGGCTGCAACTTGGAGTTCAGTGCTCACTTTTACCAAGCATTATCACTTGCCTCTTTACTCTAAATCCAGAGCAGGCTTTGCCACTGCAGTCCTGCAGGGCCTCATAGCCTCTCTGAATCCTATTTAGACCCAGCTGCCCTACCTTAGCTTTGGGATTCAACCCAAGTGTAATGACCGCAACAGTGAAACACTATGAACATAGTACAGTTGTGTACCTACCATAAATGTAGATGTTAGAGTGTATTCACTGTTGCAGTCCAGGTTACCCACCCACCATCCCCCTTTCTTTGCTGGGACTTATCTATACTTCTCTATCCTATACAACCTATGTCGTGTATTTGCTTGTAGATGAAGGTATTGTTTATTTTTAGTGTGTGTTTTTATAAGCAATATGCATTGTTTATCTCCTTGGGGGCACCTGACATCTGGAGCAAGAAAAACTGAAGAAAATGGTGTCTGCTGCATCTTATATACCCCTGGCGCACTGATGTCAGGGAAGAGGCGACAGCAACCGGACCAGGACTTTGGAATTCAGGCCGACTGCGGGTAGCCTGCCAGCAGGATAACCCAAGTGTAATGATTGCAACAGTGAATACACTCGAACATCTACATTTATGGTAGGTACACAACTGTACTTTGCTTCTTCGGCTCCACTGGCTTCGATGCCAACCGAAGGCAGTACACCATCTATGTCGACATCGGCTCCCAGTATCTTGGAGCCGGTGACAGATATTCTAGTTCGGAGCCTGTCTCTAGTTCCTCGACTGGTTTCTCCATCTCATAGGTCTTCCTATGTAGGGAGATCCAGATCTCCGACCTTATCCTCTAGGACCCTCTCTGATGACTATGTCGATAGAGTGGTGCAGAAACTGCTCCAGTCATTGGTGCTGGCTAAATTGTTTTCGGTTCTGGCCCAGTCAGCCCCGGAGCCCATCCTCTCCTCCTCTTTGGCTGTTCCTCCTCTGCGTCTTTTTCGGCTTTCGGAGCCAGAGCTGTCATTTCTGTCGGATGCTGTGAGGTGGGTTCCAGTAGTCCCCTCTGGCCTCTCTGGTCTGATCTCCGCTCCGACCCCATCGGCACTGTCCACGGGGGTCCAGGATTCTTGGTTCACCGGTTGGACCCGAGAGGGAGGTCTCTGATCGATCTTCGGCTCCTAGGCTTCCTCTCAGTGCTTCAGCTCAGTTGAGCTTGGGTCCGACATCGTCTTTGGACCTTATCTCTTCGGCTTCGAGGGCTACTACCATAACTTCCACGGTCAGTCGAACTTAGGAGCCAGGGGATTCAGCTTTCGAGGTCATGAGGAGCGTGCTGGCCAGGTCGTCAGCTGCATCTTATGTCACCGACACTCTGCCCCCTCCAGCACCGGTATCAGCCTCGGATCACCCTCCCCATGGGCAGCGGAGACCCAAAGCCTCAGGATACCTCCATGAGTGGTCCCCAACTTTCTGAAGTCTCCCCGGAGTTTTTGCCTAAGGAGCCCCCCCAGAAAGAGTGTGTGCAAGAGGAAGCACGTTGACTCCCAAGATGAGTCTCTCACGTCTGACACCGACCGTGAGGAGTCAGAAGGGTCCCCCAAGTTGTCTTCTGAAGATCTCTTTCTCAGATGTCCTGAAAATCTTGAGGCAGAGAGGCAACTGGCCTTCCAAATCCCCTTCTGAGGAGGAGTCTGTGTTCCTGAAGGCCATCGGGTCTCAACCACCTGCCTCTTGGGTTTCTCCCCCCTTTTGAGCTACTGGATCTCATTTGACGAAAGGTGTGGGGAAACTCCAGACACTGTGGATCCGGTCCCTAGGAGACCCAGCATGATTTTGTCCGCTCCTTCAGACAAGGATTTTCTTACAAAAAGCGTTCCAATAGATGCCATGGTGGTGGCAGCAGCCACCAAGAAGGAACTTGCTGAAACGTAATCCACCGTCCACCCCCCTAAGAAGGAGTCTAGGGCCATGGACAGGTATGGGAAGCGTGTGTTTTCCTCAGCAGGCTACACTGCGGTCGCTGAGCTATGTCGCATTTTACACTTTTCCAGAGAGATCTCCTAAAAGAGCTTGGAGATTCTCTACAGGCTAACATTTCTGATACTGTGGTTCAAAAGGTCAGTGCTCATATGTCTACCCTAAATTCCATTACCAACTCCTCCATGAGGCTGATCTCGTATGCAGCCGATGGAGCGAACAGGGTTGCGGGTTCCGGAGTCTCTTTTAGGAGACACTACTGGATGCACCTGTGCAACTTTGTAGAGGCTTTCAAGTCTACTTTCACCATTTAGAGTGTGGCAGTGGGCAGTGTCTTCCTGACGCTTTGTAGTGGCAACGCACATACCGGGCAAGTCCAACGTGATTGCCAACAGGCTGAGCAGAGCTATTCCGATGCCTCACGAGTGGTCCCTGAACGAACAAGTGGCGGTTCAGATTTTCCGCAGATGGGGTCAGCCTTGCTGCGACCTATTTGCCAGCCCCCTCAATGCTAAATGCAGCAGCTACTTCACCCTTATCCCCCCAAAGGGGGAGGCACCCAGGGACGCTGTAGTTCATGATTGGCCCTCCGGTCTTCTCTATGCCTTCTCGCCAGTCCCCCTGATAACGAAGGTTATTCAGAAAGCACAATCCTTGGGAAGCAAGATGATACTGATTGCACCACACTGGCCTCGTCAGATTTAGTTCCCTTTTCTCCAAACTTATCTAATGAACGATTTGTGGATTCTGGACCCAGAGCCAGATCTACTGACTCATATGTCAGGGCAGTTCCATCCCTCCATTCAGACCCTCAAGTTGACAGCTTGGCTGCTCCAGTTCCATCCCCTAGTCAGGCTTCATGATTTTTCCCCGGAAGTGGTTCATATTCTGTTTTCTTCCCACAAGCCTTCTACTAGGAAGATTTATTCCAGTAAGTGGAAGAGATTCTCCATTTGGGCTCATGAAAGGCAGATTGATCCCTATACAGCTCCCATTCCATCAGTTTTAGAATTTCTTTCTCAACTGTTTAGCCAGGGATCAGCTGCGGCAACTATCAAAGTGCAGTTGGCAGCCATTTCTACTTTTCATGTTGCTAATGAACCCAATCTAATGGCGCAAAGACTTTGTAAGGCTTTTTTGAAAGGGACTATGCTATGTCGACCTCCAGTCTTTGATCCTGTAATGCCATGGGACCTCAATTCTGTGTTACAGCGGCTTACCTCGCCTCCCTTTGAGCCCGCAGCTACTTGTGACATTAAATTCTTGTCCTGGAAGACTTTCTTTTTGATAGCCATCACTTCAGCTAGATGGATTTCTGAGCTCCAAACTTTATCGGTTCAGCCCCCTTATTTGGTATTTCACAAGGATAGGGTTTCTCTAAGACCTAATCCTTCTTTTATGTCAAAGGTTGCTTCGGTTGTCAACCTCAACCAGTCCATTGAGCTGCCTGCGTTTTTTCCCTGAATTTTCTAACAGGGCAGAATTTAATTTTCATCAGCTAGATGTTCACAGACAATTGCATTTTTATTTACATAGAACTAAAGATATTATGAAATCAGATCAACTCTCTGTCTTGTTCTCAGACAATAGACTTGGGGCTCCAGTTTCTAAAGTAACTCTGTCCAGATGGATTTCTAGTTGCATTTCCTTCATTTATACTTCAAATGGCAAGGAATTACCCTTTAAAGTGAAGGCTCATTCTACATGATCGGTGTCTACCTCTTCTGCTTTTCAGGCTAGGATGTCTATGGATATTTGTGCTGCAGCTATATGGGCATCACCTCACACCTTTATTAGTCACTACAGATTGTATCTGATATGTAGAGGCAGATCTTCCTTTGGTTCCACAGTGCTCAGGAGTATTTTTCAACGAGCCACCCAAGGTTTAGGTGCTAGAGATGCTGTCCCAAGGGTAAAAATGTAGGCGAGATTGGACTACATAACATCAAGAAGTTATGTACTCACCATAGCGTTCCATCTCTCCTCACATTCTTACTAAACCACCCACCTACCCCCTCCTGGAGAACCTAGAGGTTTAGTCTGTGGTTTCAGTATCCTTTTTTGTTGGGTTGGTTCTTCCTTTCAGCGTGTTTGTGTGTGTGTGTATGTGAGCTTGCAGCAAACGAGATCTGGGATGGGCGTGTTTCAGTATGGGATACCTCTTAGCCACGAGCCAGTTTAAGACTTTGAGTTAGAGTATGGCCGAGTCAGAGCCGAGGTTCGGCTCCGAACCCAAGGGTAAGAATGTGAGGCGAGATGGACTACATAAATCGAATGTTATGGTGAGTACATAACTTCTTGTTTCTGTTTACTTCGACCTATAAGGGATAGTGGTATACATGGACACGGTTGCCATAAGGATGCACTGTATTTTTAATTTATTTTTTTCTTTCCTCAAATTCTAAAAAATATATATATTTAAAGGATGTGACATTTCCAGGTGGGTCTGTTTTAGTGTAATATGTAAATGATTTACTAATAGCCTCTGATTCTTTTCAGCAGTGTTAGCAGAATATCCTGCATCTTTTAAATATCCTTGCAGAAAAAGGACACAGTGTCAACAGAAACAATTACAGCTATGGTTACCTCGGGTATGTTATCTTGGTCTAGTAGGATCTCAGAGTAGGATCTTACAGTAGCTATCCCTCACTCTGAATCATCTTTATTATTTAAAATGAAACTCTGCCCTTCTTGACTGCGCATCTAACTAATTATAAATGTGCACTTTTTCTTTTCCTGATCCATCTGTTTCTCTAATATGCTGTTCTAAATCCTGCATCTGTGTTATCTCTTGCTGAGAATGGTAAACAGCATGATTGTGTTTGACAAATTATCTGCCTTCTTTTAGAAAGGACATAAAGGACATTCCTATCCACATCGCCAGACTAAACTAAAGATGTACCTGCTCAAAATGAAAAAAAAGTTGTTTTTTTTTGGGGGGGGGGGGGGGGTTGTCTTTGTTTTTTGCTGTTAAAATTTTCATTGAGTGCCTACTAAAAGGGCATAGATAATTTGGCAGATTATGCTACCAAGTAGATTATAAAAGTAATAATTCTTATGTAATGCTATTGTAAAACTCCAATAATAATGACATGTCTGATTTTAATAGTGTCAGTTTTCAAGCTGAGGCATCACAGGGAAAAGTTCAGAAGTGGCTCAAAGACTGATGTATTAAATCCTCTAATGGAGTATGGCAACATCCAGACGGCCAACTGGTGATGCCTGCCTCCTTGCCACCTTACCTGGTAAGGGCATATCTTTTACTAGCCCATGCAGATAAGGCAGCTTTATTTAATCAGATTACCCGAAGTTGGTATACCACTCATGTCTCTTCTTTAATAATTCAGTATGTTAATTGCTGTGCTATTATGTAAAATGCAATGTCAGCTACCACTACCTTGGGGAACTTTTGTTAACGTAGAGCTAGACGTTGTCCAGATGACTAAAGTGCATAATTTAGAATAATGTTCTATTAGTAATCTGTCTGTTTTATAAAAGCTCACCCATATCACAAAGCAGATTCTGTAATTTGGTGTACCTTGTACTGTCAGTTTTTTAATTTTAGTCTTCACTGTCCCAACCATTTGCAATCATCTGGACTAGTAGCGAGGTCAATAGGACCCTATTTAAAAAGATTTGTACTAAACAAAATTTAAATGGTCAAAGACATTTAAAATTCTGCAAGGAAATTGAGACCCTATGAAAAATTAATGGGAAGACCCATAGCCCTTTCATTTGCTCCCCCTGTGTCAAATGAAAATATCGGGTTGTATATCAGCATATCGAATGCTGAATGCAATTTAATCAAACTGAAATGTTCAAAATCTCAGAAGAGCGAACTGACGGAACATCGATGTCTTTCCCAAGGAAAGAAATCGGTGTTCCGTGCAAAAAAAAAAATTCAATATTTAACACTGACAGAAGTAGGGGGCTTTGCCCCCCACACCAACCAACGTGGGGGGCTGTGCCCCCCTGTACTTAAATATACCAATTCCGAGATTGCACCACAGTGGAGGAAATGGCAAACTCCAATGGCGGCCCGATTTCTTTATGTGGGAAAGAAATCGATGTTATGTCAGTTCGCTCTTCTGAGATTTCGAACATTTCAGTTCCATTAAATTAAATTCTGCGTTTTCAACATTCGAAATGCTGATAGGAACCCAATAGATCAACTCTAATGGATAATAAAAAGAAAATATTCATTTCTTACAGCAGTATCTATTCCTCCATCACCTGACTAGCCCTGTCACCAACTGCAGCTAGGTGACTGGGTTTATGTAAAAACCTCCCAAAGAACAAACAGTTTAAGCCAGAGGTGAAAAGGCCCTTTACTTTGTAATCCTCACCACTCTGACTGCAGTCCACTGTGCAAGACAACCAACCTGAATTCACTCATCCCACTGTAAGAAGACCTGCTGTGTGCTCCAGACGAATCATCATTGCTGGTTTAAGAAGATCGAAGTGTGAAGGACGAATCATCTGCTCAGTAAAATATATAAAGAGAAAATTCAACTAAAATAGCACCTCATGATGAATCCGATGACAACAGGTACTTTTGCTCCATTTTTGCTGCTGTTTCCTTTAATAACCTGGTCAAGAGAAAATCAGTTTCCTGTTGGTTCTTTGACAGTATGCTATGACAAACTGTTGTGTATGTTCACATATACCTCAACATTCTAAGGCAGGGATTCCCATGATTCCAATTCCTGCATCACAGGTAACATTTGAGAAAGAACTTGGTGACACTCATCTAATCTGGTGTAATCTAATTTTTAAATGTTTCACTTCAGCTTGCCACCACAAAACAAGTGGGTACACATGTTAAGCCAGAAATGGGACTGTGCCAGTGGGAATCGGCAAATACAATGACACTAGACATGAAAGTGTGTTGAACTCTCTACAGTCACAATGATGTGACTGGAGGCATGGCATGGGCATGATAGATGATCATTGCTACATTTGTAATGATCATGTCTACCCCTGGTTACCCACAAACTGGTCAGGGTGTTGTTTTGTGAGCTGTATTACTCCTGCTTTTCAACATTTAAAAAAAAAAAAAAAAAACTCCAGCAGGCAGATTGAGAAATAAGCGGGCAATCCACTGGGTAGAGCAAGTAGTACAGTTAACTCCTGGGTATGGAGTGCAAAGGACAATGCTTGTAATCACCATGCTTGCTCAAATTCTTCAGGAGGTAGCTAACCATACTTCATATCACACAATGACAAATGGAAAAATTACTGCAATATGAACTGTAGTGTTACAGAACCAATTGGCACGAGATATAATGCTTGCTAGAAAAGGGGGGTCATGTGCCCTCATAAAAATCATTGTTCTTGTATTACTGACTACCATAATAAACAGGAAAAGTTGGCCAATGTCATGGAGCAGAGGGCCAAATATTTGGACAGTACTAAAATTGTACGTGTTTTGGATGGTTGGGCAGTTTATTTGGTAACCTGGAAAATGGTATATTACAAGGTATAAAAACTGATATTCTTTTAATTGTTTTAATATTTTCTGTTCTAAATACTGTAAACACAAAGTCCTGGATCGCACCTGCACGTGAAATGCCACTTATACCTGATGAATGAAAACACAATCACTACAGATGAAGCCTATTTATCAACTTAAGGAAAATCAAAATATAATTGTGCATTTTATGACACTAGTAGTGTCAGATGAGGGAGTCTTAGAGAAAAATGCATCTCTCATGATTATTCTACACAAAATGCATATTAACTTACAATTTCTTTTCAAATATGTTTAATGAATTATTCAATATTTGTTCATGTTAAAAATGTTATGTAATATAGATGCATAGTTATGAAAACCACAAATACTTATTGTAATTCTGAGTTTCACAACTGTTCTTATTTACTTTTCTTAATAGTATCATGCATGCAGAATACTGACGTGGTCAAATAGGATTTCTGCAGACCCTCGTGTTGCTGCATGTGAACACTCAACATTAATGTTTTTATTAGAAAAACAGAAGCCATCTAAGTGGTTAATCAGTCTTGTTTCCTGACCTTGTACATTTTTAGTACCAGTACATTCTAACTCCCCAACATTCCTTGTAACTACCCATCCCAGCCTGGGAAGGTCAGAGCTTATGTACACAGTGTGATCTTTCTTGCTTTCACAAACCAGTCTTTATAACATTGTTAACCCCTTCAGCACTACTTTCTTTTTACATTCAGTCATCTGTTAATACACTTGCAGCTTGATATTAGAATGCAGTTTGGAGAGTCTGACTTTAAATTGTGTAGATAGTCTCCTAGCACTGACGTATGTGGATTTAAATAAAAAGAAAATGTTTTGCACATCCTGAAGAGTTATTCTTGACTCAAGACTGAAAGGTAATTAATGTTATTTATGTACTGTTTAAACTGCACTTTAACAGATCTGAACACATCCATCTTCTGCACTTCTCATCTGCATTTGCTTTGCTCTGTAAGTAAGACTTGGATTACAGTGATTTCTCTTAGAGATAGGAACTTGGTAAGATTAGTTTAGATATTTTCTGTATATGTGAGACTGTCCTGTAATGTTTTAAAATATTTCCTGTGATTCTGAACTCTGTCACTGTGTTGAGTTATTGAGTATTGTCTTGTGCTTTTATTATTTATTATTAAATATATTTAAATCTTTTAATTGTGGCTGGTTTGTTTAGAGATCTTTTAAGCTGTTAGAATACTTGCATGCATTTGGTGATACTGTGCAGGCCATTCTTAAATAGCCTTGCAAGTTTGATCATACTTAGCATTTGGATCATAACATTGCACAGTAGAATTGGACACCCTTTGGGAAGGGCCTTATAGTAGCTGATAAAGGGCTGGTTGATGGCAGCAATTGCTACCTTATTGTCTGGTCAGAAGGGGGCATAGCTAGTGAACTTGTGCCAGCCTTCCCCAAGAGTGGCTGTGTGTTTGTATATAAATCAAATCTCAGTGTGTGTGAGCTACTTGGGCAGGGACATGAAGCACTGGTTGGACAGAGGATGCTGGAGGATTTGGCTTGACCATTTGGCTGAGATCTTAACCCAATAGCTGTGCCACTGAGGAGTCTTATTGGGTATCTGGAAAGAGATGGAGAAACCAGCCCCAGACTGACTGTGATCTCTGTTTGCTCTTAAGGGAAATTGTACTTTTACTGTGTGTACACTTGTCATCCTCCCAATGTGCACATCCCTCACTGATGTTAGTGGTGGGGATTGAGGCTCCTTGATTACTGGGCCAGTGCAGGGGCATCACACCAATTGTTTGGCAGTGGTGGGATATCCACATCAAATATTAATTGGTTGACAGTGGTGAGTTAGCCACATCACATTAATTGGCTTGTAGTGATGTGGATTTTGAATTTCTATAGCTTGTGTACAGTGATCACTGAAGGTGCTTTGTATCACAGTTGTTTTATTTTTTTTTGTTAGCTTAGCAGGCAAGCATGTCAGCAGAGGAGTATGGCAAGCTGACAAGGCGCCAGTTGGCTGAGATGTGCCAGGCTAAAGGACTGGTGCATGTCAACCTGACTAAAGCAGATTTGATTGCAGCTTTAGTCACAACTCCATCAGAGAGTAGCAGCCAGGAGGACAATCAGGCTGAACATGGGGATGTACAACTCTCAGAAAATGGACAGCTCAAGCTTTCCACAGAGGACTTAAAAATCCATCTGGAGTTAGAGACTTGAGCTAGAGGCCAAGTGTTTGGAAATAGAGGCAGCAAAGAGACTGAGGAAAATGAGAAACTGCTACGCCTGGAAGCGGGGGAGAAAGAGGCAGAGGCAACATTAAAAGGAGATGCTGACTCTTCGCCAGAGTCATGGAGGTAATGGGGAAGGGAGTAACTAAACCCCAGAAGCAACAAAGGTCAGTAAATTTCTTCTACAATTTACATAGGGGGATAATTCTGATAGTTTAATTCATATGTTTGAGAGGGTATGTAAACAGTATAATCTTGACCAAGGGCTCTCGGTACGGTTCCTGACCCCCCTTACTCCATGGTAATGCTGTAACTATTCTTTCCAAACTATCTGATGACAGCTTAAATTATAGTGTTGTAAAAAAACTTTTTGCTAGAATGTTTTAAGTTAACACTTGAAGCTTATAGGAAAAAGTTTCAATTTGCATAGATGCGAAGCAGATGAAAATGTGTGTGAATATGTTGCTGAACTAAGCACTTATTTTCATAGGTGGGTGAGTGGATGTCAGGTCATAACTTTTGAAGGGTTGGCAAACCTTTTCGTGAGGGAACAGACCCTTTAGCACTTTGCCCGAGGACAAGAGAATCTGGTTAGCTGATAAATAGTGCCTTACTGTAGATGAGTTGGGGAAGAAGGGAGACCTATATCTAGCAAGCAAGGGCATCCCTGCACAGAAAAGGGGCACCCACTGCTGCTCATGTGTCTAAGGGAACCCATGGTGGGCATCCCCGACTGCTCCAAAAGAATCAGCCAGTAGCAGGGGAAGCCACTAGTCAAGATACACGTCCAGAACCTAGGGCTAAATGTTTTAAATGCAACCAGGGGGGCCATGTAGTATATAGATGTCCATGGAGGGAAGGTGGGGACCAAAAGGTGGGAGAGTCAGTAAGTGGGCATGACAAAATGCAAACAGTAAGTTGTCTCGAGACAAAAAGTGTACTAAGCTACCACAAGAGGTTATAGCCTATCTTCGTGAATGGCAAAGAGACCATTGCTAAGAGAGAGAGAGCGCCTCTGACATAACCATTGTGAAGCCTACAGTGGTTATAGAGGAGCACTACTTGCCTGGGCAGTCTACTACAGTCAGCTTTATGAGGAACCCTATTCCGAATACCTTTGGCTAGGGTTCGCCTTGACTGGGAGGGTGGAAAAGGAAGCCAGAAAGTAGGTGTTTCAGAATATACCTGCAGATGTCCTGGTTGGGAATGATTTTGATAATGCAGTATTCATAGGTTCATAGGTTGGTACTAGGCTATCAGCCCTAAGGCCTATGCAAGCCTAGCCTTAACAATTCCCTGGAAGTTTTTTCCCCACAATATTTACTTCTCTGGGCCCCTGTCTAGCAGGGCAACTGATATGATCCCCCGGGTGAATTTCCTATCTCCCATCCAGTCATCAAGGTTCCTTTTGAAGAGGGCCAATGAGGTGCTCTGCTTGACATGTATGGGCAGTCTATTCCAGAGTATGGGGAGTCTCTGGGTCAGGAACCTATCCCTCCAGCATGTTTTGTTCATTGTGGTGATAAGGTTTAGATCCCTGGAGTGTGTGGCTCTGAGGGATTGGGATTTTTTTACGTGGAGCATGTCCAACAGCTCAGGGTTTGACATGGCCTTGTATGTTAAGCAGAGATCGCTACAGAGTATAGCTGGAGTTTTTTTTTAGATGGTCAGTATATGGCATCTGCTTTAGGCCTGTGATTCTTTTAGTGAGGTATTTCTGTGGCCTTTCCAGCTGTTGCAGATGTCTTGTGAGGTACATACCAAATGGGGCATTATACTCTATAATGGGTCTAATGAGGGATGAGTACAGTGGGACAATGACCTCCTTTTTTCTGGATGAAAAGCCCTTCGTGATGAGGTGTGCCACGTAAAAGGATTTCCTGACTGTTGTGGCGATGTGGTTATCGAAAGTGAGACCACTGTCCACTTATGTACCTAAGTCTCTCATCACACTTTCGATGTTTAGTGTCCTGCCAACCTATGTGGTAGTTCATGGGTACATGTTCTTTTAGGTTCATAGGTTCATATTAGGCTATCTGCCCTAGGGCATTTATAAGCCTAGCCAGAGTGTGTTTGGCTTTCGCCACCCATTTTAAATTAATTTTGCTATGCCCTTTTTCGAGGTTAGTATACTGTGCCTCTGTCTAACAGTGACACAGAAGTGATACCCGGGGTAAACCTGTGATCTCCCATCCACTCATCAAGATTCCTCTTGAAGAGAGTCAATGAGGGACTCTGCCTAACCTGGACTGGGATTTTATTCCAGAGTGAAGAGAGCCTCTGGGTTATGAATCTGTCCCTCCAGCATGTCCTATTTATTTCAGTGCTGAGGTTCAAGTCTCTCGAACGTGGAGCTCAATGGGATTTGGATTTTCTGAGGTGCAGCATGTCCATTAATTCCAGGTTGAACATGGCTTTATACGTCAGGCACAGATCGCCTCTGAGCAGGCGGTATGCCACTGAGTACAGCTGGAGTTTCTTTAACCAGGCAGCATATGGCATCTGTTTGAGCCCTTTGATCCTCTTGGTGAGGTACTTTTGGGTTCTTTCCAGTTGCTGCAGGTGTTCTGGTAAGGTACATCCCAAAAGGGGCATTGTACTCAATTATGGGCCTGATGCGGGATGAGTAAAGAGGCACGATGAACTCCCCTGATGTAGATGTGAATCCCTTCATGATTAGGTGGGCTATATAAAATGTTTTTCTAACCACTTTGGCCATGTGGTTGTCAAATGAGAGATTACTATCAACTTGGGTCCACAGGTCCCTAATTACTACTTCTGTACTTAATGGATTACCACCTATGTGGTAATTTGTGGGCACTTTGTTTTTGCCAAAGGGGATGCTATACACTTTTTGGCATTTAGCTTGAGGCCATGGCTCTGGCACCAGTTGTCTGTTTCTGTGAGGCCCTTTTGGAGGATGCTTGTGTCGGCTGGAGAGTCTATTATGGCACCCAGTTTGCAGTCATCTGCGAACTTGGTCAGCCACATTCCTTCCATGTTGGCCTGTACCTCCGAGAAATATATACTGAACAAGAGAGGTCCCAGGACTGAGCCTTGTGGGACGCCGCTTGTAACTGGTTTGGAGTCTGACATGGCTCCAGCAATTCTAACCATGTGGGTTCTGTCCTTGAGCCAGTTTGCAACCCATCTAGTGACATAGGGGTTTATATTTAAGCTGGTGAGCTTATCTGTAATGCCCGAGTGGGGTATATCGAAGGCTTTTGCGAGGTCCAGGTAGGCTGTGTGGACCACCTTCTCCTCGTCAGTGACCTTGGTGACTGTTTTAAAGAAATCGACCAGGTTTAAGAGGCAGGATCTGCCCTTAACAAAGCCGAATTGGGTAGGATCCAGTGTCTGTAGGTCCCCAATATCTTTATTTATGAGGTCCATGATGATCCTTTCCATAGCTTTGCAGACCAAGCTAAGTCAGGCTTATGGGGCGATAGTTTCCAGGATCCGTTGAGGCACCACCTTTGTGGAGAGGGACCACTGTTACTGTACGCCACTCTTTGGGTACATATCCTGTAGTAAGGCTGAGATTGAACAGTAGTTTTATGTTTGGGTTTAGCTCTTCTTGGAGTTCATGTAGGACGCAGCCCGGGACACCGTCTGGTCCCATTGATGCTGTGTTTTTTGCTTTGGAGAGGGTGGCTCTTACCTGAGCATCTGAGATGTCAGGGGGGCAGCACTCTGCTGGGATAGATATTTGCCCTTTTGGTGGGGGGGGGGGGAGTTTGCGCTGAACCTGTCAGCTAGGATGTTGGCAATGTCTGTGGGTTCGGTGTATTTTTTGTCATTTTGGACTAATTCTGAGCATATCTGGGAATTCCCACCCAGGTTCCTAACATAACTAAAGAAAGCCTTGTGATTATCCTTAGTGTCCTGTGCAATTTTTCTCTCGAAGCTGGCCTTAGACGATTTTATGAGTGCCTGTAGTTTTTTGCTAATACTGATCAGAGATGCCTTCCCTTTTTGGGATTTTGCTCTATCATGTAGTAGCTTCCTCCTTCTATTGTATAGTTTGTTTATGGCTGGGGTCCACCAGACAGGACGTCTGCCTTTGGAGGATTGGGTCTTGGTTTTATTTGGGATTGCATGATCCATGCATTCCTGAAGGTGTTCATAGAATGAATTTATAAAGGATTTTGCGGTCTGGGCCATATTTTCCACAGGCCCGGGGGCTTTGAAGGATTCCACCTCGGTTTTGAGGAGTGAGAAATTTGCTTTACACAAGTTTTTCAATGTGGTTTTCTGGGCAGGGGGTGGTGTCGGGATGTGAATATCCAGCGAGATTAGTTTATGTTCTGATCTTACCAGTGAGGGATACACTTCTGGTCTGGAGCATGGAGTCCCCATGTTGGTGATGATCAGGTCCAGTATGTTTTTCCCTCTTATGGGAGTGGTAACAAGTTGTTCCATAGCATTTGAGTTTATAAATTCTAGGAACCTTTGGGCTAGGGTGTTGGAGCTAGAGTAATGCTCCCAGTCTATGTTTAGGTAGTTGAAGTTGCCCAATATAATGGTGTTTGGAGAGACCTTCATATTTTCCAGTGTTCTCAGGAAGGCCGAGTGGGGTTCCTGGGTTTGGGAGGGTGGTCTGTAGCAGGCTATAAACTGGAAGGCAGTTTTACCCACTGTTAGTTGCACATGGATAGTGTCTGATGCTTCGTGCTGTGCCACCAACCTGGAGGTATGGGTATCTTTGACGAATATTGATACTCCCCCTCTTTTTGTGGTTCGGTCCAAGTTTTGGGGCCGAAAAGCATGGTATGAGGTATAACCTGGTAGTGCTGGGGTGCTTTCGGGAGCCTTGAACCAGGTTTCTGTTACTGCACAGATATCGATGTTCTCCATGCTAAGGAGAGTTTTGAGTGTGTGCATCTTGAGGTTTAGACTTCTGGCGTTGAGTAGCATTACTCTTAGTTTCTTATCCCTTGTGATACCTATGGAGGTGGGGTTTGTCTTTTGAGCCTTGCCTAAAAAAGGTACTATGGGGGTAGCAAGAGCCTTTGCCAATATCCGAAAGCCTGGGGTGACAGGTGCAAGCCGTCCCTAGCGAAGCATCGTGGCTTGTCGTGCATGTCATCCCAGGCTGACAGGCATTGGATCCCCTTTGAATGACACCAGTACTTAAGCCAATTGTTGAAATTGATC
Source organism: Protopterus annectens (assembly GCF_019279795.1). Taxonomy (NCBI): domain Eukaryota; kingdom Metazoa; phylum Chordata; order Ceratodontiformes; family Protopteridae; genus Protopterus; species Protopterus annectens. The sequence continues at coordinate 793,566,349 of NC_056748.1, read as the reverse complement.
ATCTTGTCTTCATATTGTGGCATCATTCTTGGTGAGGGTAAGATGCTACTCAAGGTCAGGGTCATACCGGCCTGGGCTACATGCTCAGAGAGCTCCTCTGTCTCTCTTCATGTAGTCCAGGGAGGTATGTCTCAGGTCATTCACACCAGCATGGGCAATGACTGAGTCATATTTGTACTTGCCTTGGAGTGACCTGAGTGCTTGTGTTATGTGGCAGATCCTAGCGCCCGACAGGCAGCTCACCATGACCTTCTCCTTGTTCAGCCTGGTGAGTGTAACATCAGTGTGCCTGACGATAGTCACCTATTACACGTGTATCAGGTGTGTTGTTTAGCCTTGAGGGCTATGACTGTTCGGCACACTGGCTTTGTGAGCTATGTGTTGCACGTGTTTTGTTTTGGGGTAGCGGTTGCTTGGGTGTCTGCTTTGGAGGTGTCTGCTGCTTAGGCAGATTTTTATTTAGAGCCTCTGAGTATGTTTTTGTGTGTTTGTGTTTGATTTGCTGTCGTGGTAGGTCTATGTGAGACTGAAATTGTAGTGAGTGTGGTTTCCTTCTCCTCCTGACTGGTTACGCCAGTACTGAGTTGAGAGAGCTTAGCCTCCAGTTTGGTTACGCCAGTACTGAGTTGAGAGAGCTTAGCCTCCAGTTTGGCTATATGGTTGCATCTCTCATGTGTTGGAATTTGTTGGGAGGAGGAGAGGATTGTCTGTGTACATGAGGCAGTTGTAACATTGCCTCAAGATTCCCAGATTCACCAGCTGGACCGGAGAGGAGATTGACAACTGACCTTTGGACATGCTAGAATAGTATTGGGAATTCCTTTATAATTGAAAAAAAGGGCCAATGGGGAACAAGGTACTGAAGAGGAGTTTGTGAGGGTGTAGTGCTTTTAATTTTTTAGTGCTGACTTATATAATTGCTTTAGTGAGCAAGTGCTAGGTAACTTAAATGCAATGTGTTACAGGTAACTTAATTGCAAAAACGACAAACAGTAGCTTTCTTTCAAGTGAAACAAGGAAATAAGTACAGTAAGCAATGCAGATATCACTAGGGGTCCACAGAAGCGTTGAAAAGCCACGTTTTAGGTGGAATTAGCATTTCAGGGAAATAAGCAAACAAACAACAAGCATACAAAGCTAGATTCAGCAGGCTTGGATCTAGTCTATGCTACAGCAAACAAGGTGTACCAATTTCAGTAAGAAACAGTTCAAATATGCAGGCACTATAAGCCTTTAACCAGAAATTCCCAGCTAAGAAGGGCAGAGTCCAGCCTCTCCTCCCACAGGAGTGCAGACCACGAACCTTCTTAATGTAAAATAACTGGCCTGAAGCCAAAGTGCTTAAACCAGAACTAATACACTTTTAGAATAACAGACACTGAGCCCTCAATCAGCAGTTCCCAACTTAGAAGGATGTAAGCTACCTGTCCTGCCTGTATTATAGAGCTAAATTGTTGCTTAGATATCTGTTGTCTTACTGTTCTGGAAATATACAGAGATCAGTATATATTTTTTTGGTTTTATAATTTGCACTGTGATTCCTCACATCTCTGTTGAAACCGTCTTCCCCAACCCCCTCCCTGTTCTTGGTTGTAGTTTAAATTTGGTGGCTTTTGCAGTGCCCGCCCCACTGTAGATTTGATCTAGGACACTCCCCCAGTCCCATCTGTTTACCGCATTCTACCTAATAAACCCTTTCTGCACTTGCTTTTAGTCCTTTTTAATTTAATTACATTTTTTCAAACTGTGTGTGGACTAATATTGCTACATACTCAAGTATGCCAGCTTGCACTGCATGTGAATTTTTTTTACTACTGTTTTTGCTACTTTTCTGGAAAAAAAAAATTGTAAGCCTGTTTCCTACCTTTCCTGTAATTAGTGTTCCAGATGCAGATTTGCAGTATCCAGGACTGTTTGTAAGCTTCTGAGCCCCCCCCCCCCCAAGTATTTCTGTGTTGGAGGGAAGCCTTCTAGCTTATCAGTGGGAGTGGTAACCATTAGATAACCTGTCTACCACATAAGGAGTGGTTCTGGCCCAGAATTTGTAGTTATTGGCCGCTTGGATGGTCTTCCCTCTCTCAAAACTTTCTGATTTGAAGGCCTGCATTTGCACTTGTTTCTGTCCTGTAACTCCTGGGCCCATCTCATTTGCTCACTCAAAAAAAAAAAAAAAAAAAAAAATCTGCTTTTACTGTATTTGTGTTTCTTCCTACTTTATTTTGCTTTTCCGTCATCTTAAAAGTACTCAGTTGTATATATTACTGCTTGGTGTAACTCATTCTAAGCCTTTTAGTTTAAGCACTTGGGCTTCAGACCAGTTGTTTTACATTAAGAAGGTTTGTGGTCTGCCCTGTAGTGGCAGAACAGGTAGCTTACATCCTTCTAAGTTGGGAACTGTTGATTGAGGGCTCAGTGTCTGTTATTCTACAAGTGTATTAATTCTGGTTTAAGCACTTGGGCTTCAGGCCAGTTATTTTACATTAAGAGGGTTCGTGGTCTGCACTCTTGTGGGAGGAGAGGCTGGACTCTGCCCTTCTGAGCTGGGAATTTCTGGTTAAAGGCTTATATAGTGCCTGCATATTTGAACTGCTTCTTATTGAAATTGGTACACCTTGTTTGCTGTAGCATAGACTAGATCCAGGCCTGCTGAATCTAGCTTTGTTTGTATAACTTGAGCACTAATCCAGGCATTCTTTAAAGTATTCAATTGTATTTATTACTGCTTGGTTTGTAACTTGAAAGTGTAGCTATCATTCTAAGTCTTTTGGATTAAGCACTTGGGCTTCAGACCAGTTGTTGTACATTAGTTGTTTTCCAAAGGGGATGACTATACATTTCTTGGCATTAAGGTTGAGCCCATGGCTCTGGCACCAGGCATGTGTTTCTGTAAGGCCCTTTTGTAGAATATCCACATCATTTGGGGATTCAGTAATGGCTCCCAGTTTGCAGTCATCTGTAAACTTTGTTATCCAGAGTCCCTTAGTGTTGAACTGTACTTCAGAGAAGTAGATGCCAAAGAAGAGTGGTCCCAGGACTGAACCCTGAGGTACTCCACTTGTCTGGAGCTGGATTTGGAGTCAGCTACTTTTATAGTCTGGGTTCTGTCAGTAAGCCAGTTGGCAACCCATCGAGTGGCGTAGGGATTTATGCCCAGCTTAGTAAGTTTATCTATGATTCCAGAGTGGGGGATGGTGGCGAAGGCGTTGGCGAGGTCCAGATAGGCTGTGTGGACCTCCTTACCCTCGCCCACAGCTCTGGAGACCGATTCAAAGTCGGTCAAATTCAGAAGACAAGATCGGCCCTTCACAAACCCAAACTGGGTGGGGTCCAGTGTCTGGAGGTTGCCAATGTCTTTGTTTATAAGTTTCATGATAATGCGTTCCATGTCCTTTCAGATCAGGCTTGTCAGACTTGATCGGACGGTAGTTCCAGGGATCCAAGGTCGATCCTCCCTTGTGGAGCGGGATAACTGTAGCTGTGTGCCACTCAGTGGGCACGAAGCCTGAGGTCAGGCTATGATTAAACATGACACTCAGGTGGGGTGCCAGTTCATTTTGTAGTTCATGTAGTACACAGCCTGGGATGTCATCTGGTCCCATGGATGCTGTATTCTTAGCTTTGGAGAGTGCTGTTTCTACCTGTGTGGCTGTGATTATCGGAATTTGGCAATCTTTTGGTATTGAGATGGGCCCTTTAGGGGGGTGAGAGGGGAGTGAAGTTGGCACTAAATCGATCTGCCAGGATGTTGGAAATATCCTTGGGATCAGTATATTTAATGCCATTCTGTTGTAGCTCAGAGTAGATCTGAGCATTGCCATTTAGATTCTTGACGTAACTATAGAATGCCTTGTGGTTGTATTTGGAATCTTTGGCAATTTTATTTTCGTAACTAGCTTTTGAGGATTTTATGAGGGATCTCAGCTTCTTACTGAGGCTGGTGAGGGAGTTTTTTGCATCCTGGGATTTTCCTCTTTTCTGCAACAGTTGCTTCCTTCTGTTGTATAGTTTGTTTATAGCAGGGGACCACCAGACTGGCTTCCTTTTATTTTGGAGAAGTGCATCTTGGTTCTATTTGTGATGGCACGATTCATGCACGAGTGGATGTTCTCGTACAGTGCCTTAGTGTAGGATTCTGCAGTCAAACTTCCAGATCCCGTCTGCGTGGGTATTGTGACGTTTGTCACTTCTGACTTCAGTAGCATGAAGTTGGCTTTGGAGACGTTTTTAAGGAGGTTTCCTTACTGGGGTGTGGGGGTGGGATGTGGATGTCAAGGGTGATTTGCTTATGGTCAGACCTGACCAATGAGGGGGTGACCACTGGTGTGGAGTACCTATCTCCCATGTTGGTAATGACCAGGTCTTGGATTGGAGCCCCTGATGGGACAACGGATTAGTTGATCTAGGGCGTTGGAATTTATGAATTCCAAGAACCATTGGGAAAAGGAGTTGGTACCAGAGTAATTTCCCAATTAATGCCAGGGTAGTTGAAATCACCTAGTATTAGGGTGTTTGGTTGTATCTTAATATTTTCCAGTATGTTTAGGAAGGTGTAGTGAGAATCTTGGGGTATGGTGGGGAATCTGTAGCAAGCTACAATTTGGATTGCAGGTCTTACCTAGTGTTAGTTGCACCTGGAGAATTTCAGATGCATTATGTTGGGCAACTAGCCTGGAGGTGTGAATATCCTTGGTGAATATGGACACTCCTCCACCTTTAGTTTTTCGGTCTTGGTTTTGTAGCCGAAAAGTGTGGTAAGAATTGTAGCCTGGTATTGCAGGGGTGCTCTCTAGAGCCGTGAACCAGGTCTCAGTCACTGCACAGATATCGATGTTCTCCATTTTTAGGAGTGCCTCGAGAGAGTGCATTTTGAGGTTTAGACTTCTAGTATTGAGTAGCATTACCTTCAGATTTTGCATGCTTGTATCTGTTACATTGGTGTTTTTATCCTTTGAACCTTGCCTAAAAAAGGCACTATAGGGGTGGCAAGAGCTTTAGCCAGTAACCTGAATCCCAGGGGTGACAGGTGCAGACCATCTCTGGCAAAGCATCGTGGTTTGTCGATCATGTCTCCCCAGGCAGAAAAATACTGGATCCCCTTTGAATGACATCAGAAGCTTAGCCAATTGTTGAAGTCAATCATTTTGTCCTTATACTGTGGTATCATTCTGGGTGAAGGCAGGATGCTACTCAGGGCTAGCGTCATATCTGCCTGGGTCACATGATCCAAGATCTCTTCCGTGTCTCTCTTCATGTAGTCCAGGGAGGGACGTCTCAAATCATTTACTCCAGCATGGACAATGACAGAGTTATATTTGTACTTGTTGTGGAGTGACTTGAGTGCATGCGTTATGTGGCAGATCCTGGCACCCGACAGGCAGCTGACTGTAATTTTCTCCTTGTTCAGCCTGGTGAGTGGGACATCAGTGTGCCTGACTATAGAGTCACCTATGGCTAAAGTGTTGGGTACATTGTCTTGCCTTAGGAGCTGTTGTTGGGTGGCACACTGGTGTTGTGAGCTATGTGTCACTTTGTTGTGACTGGTGTTTGTTTGCGTTTCGGCTTCTGAGGTCCTTGTTGCTTTGAAACAGGCTAAACAATGCAATAATACAGTAAATAAACACAGAAAAGTGTAACACACTTGAGTGTGTAGTCCTAAACAGTAAATGGAATTAAAACTCTACAAAATTAGCAATTTAAACCTTTTTAAATGAAGCAAGGCAAGTGCACAACTGAAAAACAATTTAAGCAGCAGTAATACAGCAGAATAAGTAGCTAGTCTACATATACAGAGAAGTCTATATATACAGAAAAGCAGTTAAAACACACAAAACAATTCAGATGCAGTGCAGCCTAGAGCACTTGAGTTGTAGCAATATTAATGCAATTACAGTTATAATAAATGCTCTGAAATAAACTCCATATTTCCAAAATGTTTGAGAAGCACAGTCAGAACTTAAGGAAATTCAGGCAAAAAAATTTTTTTTTTTTTTTTTTTTTTTGAAAGGGAAAAGGGAGAAACAGAAGGCCTTATCAAATGTTCTCTCTGTATTGGGTAGAATGAGCTAATGACACTAGACTGGGAGGAGTGTCCTAGATAAGATTTACAGTAGGGGCGGGCAACTGAAAAGCCACCAAGTATAACGCAAGACACCAGCACTAAAGCCATTAGCCTACAAAGCACTAGAGAAAGCCACAAAATGAAAGTTTTTAAACAGATAAAGATGTGCAAAGATACAGAATGCTTTAACTGCAAACAAATCAGTTACCCGTGCAGATTACAATAAAAGTTGTATATATAGATTGCTAGAAACAATAAACTGTATAAATAATCGAAAAAAAAACAGGATACTTGTATATCTCAGCTAAGAGTTCGAGTCGACACCTCTCATCCACTCTGCTCAGTGTGTATAGACATTGTGTGTTCATGCAGTTAGGCTTGGAGACAAGCATTTGGGTCTGGTACCATGAGGGAGACCCAGACAGACTGAACACTTGCAGCCAGGACTGGTGAGGTGGTTACTTCAGGGAGGGAGCTGCCCTGTAGTAGTGAGACTGAAGGTGAGCCACAACTGCTTGTGGGAACTGATGTTCTCTTGGACAGAGTGAATGCAAGGGTAGAGATGAGTAGTCGTACCCATGTTGACAATGAGGCACCGCTGTCAAAGCATACCAGACTTCCTGTGGAAGGAGAGCTTAGAAGGGTTACAAAGAGAAACTTGAGACAGGCTCAGATCTCAGACCCTACATTACAAGGCCTGAGAGAGATGGATAGTGAGGCACCCGGTTCTTAAGGGAAGGGGGGATCTGTCTACTGGGACAAAGGGTTGCCTTAGAGAGTGGACCCCTGAGGGAGGGCTAGAGGGTGAGTGAATACAGCAGTTGGTTGTGCATAGAGCCTACCGTCTGGCACTTCTAGTCATAGCCCATTATATTTCCTTTGCAGGTCATATGGGCATAAAACGTACAAAGAGACATATTATGCAGAACTTCTATTGGCCTGGGATTTCCAGAGATGTAACAGGGTACTGCAGGACCTGTGAGCAGTGCTAAAAGGTAGGCAAGACACAAGGTGAAAGCACCTTTTATGCCTTTGCCTGTGATTGAGTAGCCGTTTCAGAGGGTAGGTATGGATATTGTGGGGCCTCTGAGTACCCCAGGTTTCACAGGGAAAAAGTATATTCTAGTGGTAGTAGTTTGCTACCAGATACCCTGAGGCAGTGGCTCTGTCCTCCATTGAGGCAGAAAAGGTGGCAAATGCTTTTAGAGATTTTCAGCAGGGTAGGTTTCCCAAAAGAAATACTGACTGTGACAAAGGTGCCAGTTTCATGTCAGAATTGCTGGCTTGTCTGCGGAAGTACCGTGTGGTGAAGTACCTAAAGACCATTCCCAGACTAATGGTCTTGTTGAGAAGTTAAACTCTAAGCTCAAGAAGATGCTATGGGCATTTGCAGACCAGTTTGAGGGATTGGGACAGATATTTGCTCTGTTTGCTAACAGAGAGGTTCCCTAGGAATCTACAGGTTTTTTTCACTTTGAGGAGTTGTATAGACCTCTAGATTTAATTCAAGATGAGTGGGAGTGTGAGTGTGAATCCCACAAGGAGCCTCTTGTGGCATATGTCCTAAACCTCAGGACAAGGCTCAGGGAACTCATGGGCTTGGCCCAGGAGAAAATGTCAGTAGCCCAACAACAGAAAAATATCTGGTTTGACAGGAATGCTCAAGCTTAGAGAGTATGCTGTAGGGCAGCAGGTAATGGTTCTCATTCCTCTCTGACCCAACACATTGCAGACAGCTTGGGAGGGACCCTACAATGTGGTAAGGAAGGTCAGTGATATTAACTATATTGTAGAACTGCTAGGCAGAAGGCAGGTGCACAGATTGTACTATGTTAACATGATGAAAACTTACCACGATAGGGAGGCCTTTGTGCTGCTAAGTATTTGCAGTGGATTGCAGGAAGTGTCTGAGGGGGGTCTGGTGACAGATATTCTCGGTGAGGCTTGGTCTGACACCTCAGTGGAAGGGGTAGCAATGTCCCAGCAGTTATCTCCTACCCAGGTTCAAGAAATCCAAGAAGTGTTACAGGCGTTTGGGGACATGTTCACTGGGAAACCAGGGTGCACCCACCTGGTGCTTCTCCATGTGGGTACAGTATCCCAAAGGCCTATTAAGTAGGCCCCTTATAGGGTGCCTGAGAGAATCAAACAGCATCTGAGGGAGGAGATACAGGAAATGTTGGAACTAGGGGTAATTCAAGAATCCAGTAGTTCCTGGGCCTCCCCAGTGGTGCTGGTACCAAAGAAGGATGTCAGCACCAGGTTCCGTATGGACTGCAGGAAATTAAATAGTCACACAGAGTCAGATGGTTACTCCATGCCTTGGACAGATGTAGTCGTAGAGCAGCTGGGTAAGGCTAAGTATCTTACCACCATTGATCTTACCAATGGTTACTGGCAGGTGCCCTTGACTCCTAGTGCTAGAGATAGGTCAATCTTTGTAACTCCGTTTGGCTTGTATGAGTTTACAGAGATTACCTTTGGGATGAAAAATGTCCCAGCGGCTTTCCAGAGGCTGGTAGATCATATCCTGGCAGGAGATTTTGCCCTTGCTTACCTAGATGATATTGCCATCTACAGCCATTCATGGCAGGAGCACCTTCAGCATTTCAGGGAGGTGCTGGGCAGACTACAGCTGGCAGGATTGACCATTAAGCCCAGCAAATGTCAGGTGGGTATGGCAGAGGTCTCCTATCTAGGACCTAGAGTGGGGAGTGGTAAGAGCAGGCCAGAACCTGCCAAAGTGGAAGCCATTCAGGCATGGCCTGCACCTGTTACCAAAAAGCAGGTGATGGCATTCTTAGGGAAAGCAGAGTACTACAGAAAGTTTGTCCCCAATTATCATACCATAGCTGCTCCCCTCACAGACCTGACAAGGAAAAACAGGCCCAGTAAGGTAGTGTGGACACCAGCATGTGAGCAGGCATTCGAGAAGCTTAAAGAAGCTTTGGGGAGGACCCCCTGTGGTAGCCAGTCCATGCTTCGAGCCATGGGGTGGGGCTGTACTTGTCCAGATTTCTTCAGAGGGGAACAACACCAAGTGGTTTATCTCAGTCATAAGCTCCAACCCAGGGAGGGATGCTATGCTGCTGTAGAAAAGGATGGTCTAGCCATAGCGTGGGCACTGCAGAAACTTCAGCCTTATCTGTGTGGAAGGAAATTCACTGTAGTTACAGACCACAATCCCCTAACATGGCTACCTCAAGCCAGCCAGCAAAATGCCAAGTTACTAATGTGGAACCTAGGGTTGCAAGCATATGATGTGACAGTGGAGCACTACAGTGGGGTAAGCAATACCAATGCAGATGGGCTTTCAAGACAGGGAATGGGGTAAGGTATTCCCAGATAGCTTCAACCCTCTCAAGCAACGTTTCTCAAGGGTCACTTGAAAAAGTAGCTTGAGTTCTCAGGGAGGAGAGAATGGTAAAGGCTGCCAGCCCAGCTAGCTAGATTTTTGTAAATAATTGTATGTCATTTGTGGATAGTAATAGGATTTGTATGCTTGTCTTACAAATGTAAGAAAACTGTACGTTATGTGCTGAGCTTCAATAATGTAACCACATTGTACCCTACTGGAAAAGAACACTTAACTTGCAAAACTCTAAGAAAATAAGTTGACAAGTAAAGTTTTATGACTGTGTTTACCACAGCTAGAAGACAGAATGTCTGCAGTTAGAAATTTTCTGTTTTCTGGAAACAGGTTTCAAAGGTAAAAGTGTGCAACTGTTTTATGACTTCCAGTTCCAGGCAAGCTTCTAAGAGAAGTATTTTTGACACAGATGTTAAATTTTAAGTTCCTGTTAGCATGAGAACTAAAGGCAGAGGTGACATGGTTGATGTAATCTGAGATAACCCAGTAGAAATGTTGAATAGTAATTTAAGAACCATCTCAGGGAGTGAGTCAGGGCATTTTGCATCTTGTTTTAGATCTGAACACATCCATCTTCAGCACTTCTCATCTGCATTTGCTTTGCTCTGTAAGTAAGATTAGGAATACAGTGATTTCTCTTAGAGATAAATAGGAACTTAGTAAGATTAGTTTAGATGTGTTTTGTATTTATGTGGGACTGTCCTGCAATGTTTTAAAATATTTCCTGTGACTCTGAACTTTGTTTTCACTGTGTTAAGTTATTGAAATATTGTCTTGTGCTTTTATTATTTATTATTAAATATATTTAAACCTTTTAATTGTGGCTGGTTTGTTTAGAGATCTGTAAGCTCTCAGAGCACTTGCATGTATTTGGTGATGCTGTACGGGCCACTCTTAAATAGCCTTGCAAGTTTGGTCACACTTACCATGTGGATAATAGTAACATTGCACAGTAGAATTGATCACCCTTCGGGAAGGGCGTTATAGTAGCTGATAAAGAACTGGTTGGTGGCACTGATTACTACTTTACAGACTGGGCAGAAGGGGACATAGCTAGAGAACTTGTGCCAGCCTTCCCCAGGAGTGTCTGTATGTTTGTATACAAATCAAATGTCAGTGTGTGTGTCAGCTATTTGGGCAGGGACACTAAGCACTGGTTGAACAGAGGGTGCTGGATGTTTTGGGTTGACCACTTGGCTGAGATCTTAACCCTATAGCTGTGCCAGTGGGGAGTCTTTTTTAGGGATCTGGAAAAAGAGGGAGAAACCAGCCCCAGACTGACTGTGATCTCTGTGTGCTCTTAAAGGAAATTGTACTTTACTATATGTGTACTTATCCTCCCAATATGCACATCCCTCACTAGTGTTAGTGGTAAGGATTGTGGGTCTTTGATTACTGGGCCAGTGCAGGGGCATCACAGATGACAGTATGTCTTGCTGTGAGACTGCAGCCCAGTTGCTAATATTGGATTGCATAAAGCTTTTATGTTGTGTTCCTTCTAGCTTCTAAAAGATGGCTGTGAGTTGCAAATTTCTCAGATCCTGTCTGAACGCTGGAAGATCAGGACTCTTGCCTTTACCACCCTCTAGTGATGACAACCCATAGCCCCTTGCTGCTTCCTCCTCCAGATTTTATTGCACCTTATTGACAACATCCTCTCCAAACAGCTCAGGTGCAAAAAGGAGTTTTTCAGTGTCTTGCTGGACAGTTAAGTGCAAATTATTTTCTAATTTTTTCTTGAAGGTATAGAGTATTGAGATTGTTACACGTCTGTAGTGCTTTTCGTTGGTGTATACTAGACTAAACCAGTACAACACTTAAACACCTAGCTGTGCAACCCAAGTATGACCCACAAATTTGATTTATTGGGGGTGATTTTGTTGACTGCCTCTGTCCATCAGAGACATAGGAGCCAGATCAGGGGTGAATTTCTGATTAGCCATCCATTGGTCCAAGTTGCACTTGAACAGGGATAGGGAAGCACTCCGCTTCACGTGGATGATGGAGCCTTTTCCAGAGAACAGTAATTCTCTGAGAAACATATGCATCTCCAACACGTCTTGTTTATATTGCAAGCAAAATTTAGGGCTTTTAATCTAGTAGTTCTGATGCTATTTTTGTGGATGTACAAAACAGTCATCAAAAACGGGTCTGAGGATGCCTTGTATGCCAGGCAAAGATCACCTGTCAGAAGTCTATGATACAGAGTTAGAGGGAGGGCTTTCAGGTGATCATCATAGGGCATTCTGTTTACTTCTTTTTATAAGGAACCTTTGTGAATGTTCCAGGTGCTGCATATGTCTGATTACCACATACCGAAGGGAGCATTGTACTCTATGATGGGCTTGATGGGAGCCACGTATAATGGTATGATGACCTCTCTGGACAGAGATGTCATGCCCTTGCTTTTAAGGTAAGCAACATAAAGGATTTTCTTACTACCTTAAGCACATGTTGGTTACTTTCTACATAATTTCCAGATCCTAGACTTAGTGAATCAACTTTTAAGTGTGTTTTATTGATGACATTATTTTTCCACCTAATCATTGTTTCTCCCTGCCCCCTTCCTACCCTGTAACATCTTGGACCATTAGCCCTATTTTCCTGGTATCTATTTTTGTTACGGTTGTTCTGGCTGTTTTTTGCTGGTAGGAGGTAGTTTATTATGATTGTTGGCCATGGAAAAAGAAGAGAAAACAGACTTTGAAAAGTAAAGGCATTGTAGGAATAAGGTACCCATATGAATTATGCTTAAGTCTAAAGAGGCTGACATTCCACTATCGGCTGCAGTATTTGTAAAAAAAAAAAAAAAAAAAAAAACTTTAGTTCCCATACTTTGCCCACTAGTAGAAATGAGTTGATAGTTAAGGGCATATTCCCAGCTGACTTGGTACTTTTGGGAGCTGTAAAGGCATCAGCACTAGCCAAAAAAAAGGAAAAAAAGAAAGGCAGAGAACCAGTCTGTGTTGAGGAAACTGCCCGTGTCTTCCAGGGGAGAAAATACAGTACCCATTGTTTCTACTCCAGCCAAGTCTTCATTTTGTCACTTGCAAGATTCTTCCAGTACTGGAGAGGACTCAGTGCCAAGACTGCAAACAGGTTTTTCTTCTGAAAATGAATTCTCTTGACTGCTTTCTTCAATGCTTCCATCTGCAGCATCTATTTGATCTCTCAGATATCTTTGGAGTCCAATTCAAGTTGACAGGGAGCTCATGATGTTTGCCTTTGTCAAGGCTTAATTTCAATATAGTATCATTTCAGCCCTGATTTTCCTGGCTATGGACCAAGGAACTAACTAGGCTTCCTCTCCTGCCATTCCTCTTTTGGGCCTCGTATCAGCGTCTGTATCCCTGGAATTTGCACCTTGATGCAGATGGACTTTACTTCTCCCGCACTGATGGCTTTGATGCCAGGCGTTCTTTGGCACAGATGGGGCAGGCGCCAATGGTTTTGGTGCAATTATCTGAGTGTTCTCTTGTTGACTTCTTGGCACCAAAACTCCTTGGTTTGGACTCTGGTGTGAAAACTTTGATATCAACAGTTGAGTTAAGTTTGTTGATGTCTACACAGACTTCTGTTTTGTATGTGCTGATGGCTCGGGCTGTGGACATTTTGCTGGATTCCACAATGCAAAGGTGTGGGGGGGGGGGGTACATTTAGCTTCTTCATGCCAGTAGTATCAGCTGTAACAGTGCTACCCTGAGGTATGGCAGAAGTTGGACACCTGAGCTGACCATTATCCAGGCTTCGTCAGGACCAGATGATTGCTAGCACCATTCTGATGTAATCCATCAAACATTTTTCCCAGGGAAGTCTGAACAAAGACTTCCATCCCGGTCTCTGGAGGAAGAGAAGGAAAGTATGGAGACTTGCCCTTGGACTCTCCCAGTCTTGATACAGGTCTGAATGGAAGGGATGTTTCCCCCAGTCCTTTCCTGAGGATACATCCTTTAGTGAAATTTTGGAAATGAAAAGGCAGAAGGGATAATGGTCAGCAGAATCCATCTGCCCTGAGGAACAGATCCTACAGGAGGCCTATAATTCCTCTCCCCCCAGCAACATGGGTAATGCTTCCCCCAGGCAAACTAGTACGCATGGTTTTGTAGCAAAGTATGTAAAGAGCTGGACATAGTTAAGCTTATCCCGAGGAAGCTAAACAACCCTTCAGACCCACCCAAAACAGGCCCATATTGGAGTAAAGGATCTAATGTTAGTAGATTCTTATGCAAGTACAGCGCTAGCTGCCTATGTGGGCCATTTTATTTTCAGTTCAAACAAAAAGCGAGTAACCAGTATCTAAAAACTGAGAAAACTAAAAAAGAAAACCGGTAGGCAGAAAAGCATAAAAACAGAACTATTTTAATGAAATACACCAAGCAAATAAAAACAAAAACGCAGGATGAGCACTTTCAATACCATTCAGGTAACTTCATCAGATCCAATTAAAAAGCATTTCAGCATCATTTTATATGCTAGTGCTTCAGGTCATGTGACCTGAGTACTGGCTTAATTGGAGTAAAATCATTCAATCCTTTCCCACTTGTTGCCTGCATAATGTGCATCCATTTAATCTCAATGCATTCGGTCCTAGTTCTAATATTAACATCCCTAAGCCCAGGTACATGAAGTTCCAAGACCATAAATTTAAACCAGTGATCATTCCCTGCATTTTTCACATGTTTAAAAAGTGCATTCTTCATCACATTTATTGATACTGTAAAGGTGTTCTTCGATATGCTCCCTCAAACATTGGTTAGTTTTACCAATGCAGAAGGAATGGCAAACCTCACAAGAGGCACAGTATACCAAATTAGAAGTACCACAGTCCGCATGAAGTTTAATGCTATAAGCACGCCCCGTGTCTAGATGGTACATACTGATCTGTATTAATAAATCTGCAATGCAAGCATTACAATGATGGCAGGGGGTAGGTGCCTTTCTTACTGACGCTATTATTATTATTTTTATTTTACATTTGTTGACTGGGCTAGTCTAACTGGATACATGTCCATTTTCAGTAGAGGCCCGTGGAGATAAGCTCCAAGATAGAACAATGAAATTAACAAGACAACAAATAAGGAAACATTAAACAAAATAGTTATTATTATTATTATAGTATTCCTGTTTGACTTTACCAAAGGTTTATAACACAGCATTGTTTTTATTTGCTTAGTGTATTTCATTAAAATAGTTTTTTACGCTATTCTGCCTTCCAGTTTTTTTTTTATTTAGTTTCCCCATTTTTTTAAGCCTAGCCAGTGTCACTCAGGTAAATTGAGGTAAACACCTTATTGCAATCTTTTGCTGAATCATTCTTGACAAAATGCCCTTACTATTTCAACATAGTTCATCAAGGACAGACATCAAGAGATGCATTCTCCCACGATTGGCCACCGGTATCCTTTGTCTTCCCTGCTCTTCGATTGTTACAGAAGGCCAAAGTTTGCAAGACTACCTCATTTTCATCGCACTCTTCTGGATGTGCCAGATTTTGTTCCCCCTGCTTTGACCTTACCTGAAAAAGAAACTCCCCTTCTCCCTCCCCCCTAAGAACTTTGCTGTGCTAAGTCACCCATCCTTAACTCTCATTTGGACATCTATTCCCTTCAACTAACGGGTTGGCTTCTCCAGTTCCAGTAAAGGCCAGGAACTCTGTTCTCTTGAGGCATCATCAAACTCTTTACAGCTTCTCAGGAAAACCTCAGTTTGGAGAATTTCCATGAGAAAATGGAAAAAGTTCTCCATGTAGGCTTTTGGCAAAAACATTTCACCAGTATAAGCACTGTTTTAAGCAATTTTAACCTTTTAAAATAACTTTTTTTTTACAAAGCACGTTACTCCCCAAGAGTACATCTAGGAGTGATTTCTTCCTGTCATTAAAGTTTTCCAAATTAACAGGCTGCACACTGATCATGTAAGGTTCATTGTGTTTACAAAGATAATTATCACAAAGGCCTTTTTAAGCCTAGTCATGCATCCAAAATCTCTGACAAGTTCTCTTACCCTTGATAAATGTAAGCAGGGGCTTGGGAGATGAAACATTTCCAAGGATTGGCTTGGGAGACTAACAGTTTACAGGCTGTTTGTGTCTGTTAGAGACATGTGCCAAACCAGGGATGAATTTATTGTTCCCCATCCAGTTTGTCCAAGTTACATTTGAACTAGGTTGGGGAATAGCTCTGCTTCCCATGGATTTGGGGGGGCTGTCCTAGAGAAAGGGATAGTATGTGTGATACATAGGTCTATCTCCAGCAGGTCCTATTTATATCACAGGTAAGGGTTAAGTCTTTAGAATGGGTAATTCTGGTGCTTTTTGTTTTGCAGATGTGGGAGGTCTATCAGGGTGGGGTCTGACTATGCTTTGTATGCCAGGTATAGATCTGCACTAAACAGCCTATAGGAGACAGAACAACGGAATGGGCCTTCGGGTGGTCTGCATAGGACATGTTATTTATGCCCTGTATTCTTTTAGTTAGGAGCATCTGTGGATGTTCCAATTATTGGATATGCCTGATTAGGTAGATACCAAAACGTGCATTGTACTCGAAGATAGGTCTGAATGCTTAATACAGTGGAACAATGATTTCCCTTGACCTACATGCCATACCTTTGTTTATAAGTTGCACAACATAAAATGATTCTCACTACTGTAGACATGTGATGTTCAAAGGCTAGATTACTGTTTGTGTGCCTCCAGGTCCCCGACTACTGGGTCAACTCTTAGAGGTGTGTTGTCAACATGATGCTTACCAGGGGTGGATGACTTCCTGAAGGATACTGTTATGCATATCTTTGCACTCAAGTTTTAGTCCACGGTTCTGACACTTGTCTGTGTCGCCCTTTCCTGAAAAACATTTGTGTTGGTAGAGGATTCGATGACTGCTCATAATTTTCAGTCATCTGCAAGTTTAGTCAGCCAGAGGCCATTAACATTAGCCTTGATTTTAGAAAAGTAAATGCCAAAAAGGTGTAGTCCCAGGACAGATCCTTGAGGGACTCCGCTTGTGACTGGCCTCTTTGTAGTGGTGGACTCTCCATTTCTAACTTCTGGGTCCTGACTGAGCCAGCTGGCTATCCACCAGGTTATATAAGGGTTTATTCCTAAACTCTTGAATTTGTCAACAGTGCCCAAGTTTGGTATTGTCACACACTTTGGCCAGGTCAAGGTAGACAGTGTTAACTGTTTTGACCTCCTCCATTGCTTTGGTAACCTTCTCAAAGAAGTCTACCAGGTTGAGTAGACATGATATTCGCTTGACAAAACCAAATTGGTTTAGGTCCAGTGTCTGGAGGTTTCCTCTGTCATTACTGATCATTTCCCTGAAACTAGTGAGACTTATGGGTCTGTAGTTTTCAAGATCTGTAGATGGCCATCCTTTGTGCACAGAGATTACTGTTGCCGTTTTCTATTTGTGAGGCAAGAAGGCTGTTTGGAGGCTACAGTTAAATAGCAATTCCAGAGGGCCTGAGAGGTAATGTTTCATGCAATTTAGAAGGCATCCTGGGATATTATCTGGGCCCATTGAATCAGTGTTCTTGGCCTTGGAGACAGCATTAAGGGCCCTTTCCATAGTTATATTTAATGGTATTTCCTAAGAGAGGTTGAGGGGATAGAGCAGTAAAGTTGGAGCAGAGTTGTTAGCCAGTAGGTTTGCTATATCGTCTGGCTCAGTATAGGTTGCTCCATTAACAGTGAACTCTTCACACAATTGTGTATTCAGTTTGAGGTTTCTGATATAGCTAAAGAATGCCTTGTGGTTGGCCTTTGCCTGGGAGGCCAAATTAACCTCAAATTTGGCTATGATAAACTTTATTTGTCCTCTTGAGTTTTGTTTAGTTAGTGGTTTAGCCTAGCGTTTAGTTTGATGAGTGTTTTTATCCTGCTGGGTACTCCACCTCCTAATTTTTAACATGATTTTATTCCTTCTGTTATACAGTCTGTTGATGATGTGATTCCACTAGGGTGGCTTGTTTTTCAAGTTCTGTATTTCTTCCTGGTGAGTACAGATGCCTCTGTGCAACTATTAACATGTTTGCATAGAATTTCTTTGAACACTTAAATGTAAGCAGCAGTGTTCTCATGGTTTGAGGGCTTGAAATTTTGCCAGGTTTATAACTTGATAATGGGAAGTTAGCCTTACAGTAGATCCTAAATATTCCAGGCTTAGCTGAGGTTCCAGGTTTTATTTTTACTTCAAAGGTGAACATATTGTGATAGAGAAGATATACTGGGGGGGGGGGGTAGGCAAGCTCTCTCCCATCTTAGTGAGGACCAAATTCAGTATGTTATCACCCTGGTCAGTGTATTGACAGTTTGGTCCATGGAGTTTGCTCATTTATTTGGCTTTGTTTAACAGGAAAGTCTGACTTCGTAATACCCATTTTCAATGGCGGCCTGGGGAGAAAAGCTGTATTTGTTTACATTGCATTATACTTGGTTCCAGTTAAACAGAGTAGTTAAATCTTTATTTACATTTATACTCATTCTAAGATTTTACAGAGGTAGAAGTTACTAAAGTGAAAGCCCATGTGCAACTTAGTGGATTGTACAGGCAGCAGTTAGGTATAAAATGTGTCATATCAGTGAAAGGTTGAGTATTCTATCCAAGGAGAGTATCTTACTGTGAGCACAGTCTTACATTTACAAAATGCAGGAATCTCTGTGCCTGTATGTTTGGTGTGTCTCATGATTCCGAGTTTATAGTGGGGTAGTTAGTCACCCATGAATATGGTTTTGGGTTGGATGGGGAGTGTTTCCAGTAGCTTTAAATGCATGTTATGAATTTCCTGGGCCAAAGTG
Source organism: Protopterus annectens (assembly GCF_019279795.1). Taxonomy (NCBI): domain Eukaryota; kingdom Metazoa; phylum Chordata; order Ceratodontiformes; family Protopteridae; genus Protopterus; species Protopterus annectens. Next base: position 793,548,121 of record NC_056748.1, on the reverse strand, counting down.
GGACCTATAGCTTGCAAGGAGTGGTATGGGATTTTGCCTATGGTGATTTGAACATGGAGAATCTCAAGTGCATTGTCCAGTTTGGCCAGCCTTGAGGTATATTTATTTTTATGCAAGTTGAGACACCTCCACCTTTAATCCCTGTCTGTGTAGTAGATGGTCTTAATGCGTGGGAGGCAGTATAGCCTTGCACTGCAGGTGTGCTTTCCTCTGCTTTACACCATGTCTCAGTGACCCGCACAGAAGTCCGCATTCTCTGGGTGAGGAGAGCTTGTAGAGTATGTGGATTTTTTTTGTTTAGACTCCTAGCATTGAACAGTAACACACTTAGATTTTCTTGGTCTTGATTTGCTGTGTCGTACGTACTGTGTTTGACATTGCCTAAAGAGAAGGTAAAATTCTGCTCATTGCTAGGCTGAGTTCTCCATGATGTCTTTCATATATTCTAGGGACATGCATCTTAGGTCATTTACTCCCACATGGACTTTGAGTCATACTGGTACTTGTGGTCCACTGCCTTAGTGTGTGCATAATGTGGTAGGTCCTAGCCCCTGATAAACAACTGACTGCCAATTTTCTCCTTACTCAGCCTAGTGAGAGGAATATCAGTGTGTCTCTCAGTGGAGTCTGCAAAATCAGAATGATGGATTGTGTGGTGGATTGTCTTGTCTGCTTAGACGTAGATGCTTCATGACATGTGGTTGTATGTGTTGATGTATGTTTTGAAAGAGTACATTCAGGGCTGCTGAGGTTATTTGTGTACTTCATCTAGGAGGTCTTTGGGGTTTAGGAAGCTTACATTTAAGTGCCTCAGCATATGTGGGTCTGCTTTGAAGTGCATATGATGGGCGCAGCACTTTACTATCAAAACATAGAATGTCATAACTCTTTTGGTTATAAGACCAAAGAATTATGTTGAAATTTGTAAGACCGTAAGAAGACCGTGTCGAAAATTAATACTGTGAAGGCTGACATTCAGAAAGATTCGAAAACTTCAGAAAGCAGTATGTGTAACCAACCACTTCTGCACGTTAATAAGAGTTCTTCATCTGCTCTTGCCTCTAAGTTAAATATCAGATGTTAGTGTCCTGACACTCCACCATCCAAGAAACAGACAACATACAAATCTACTTGTCACATTTTTGCAGGAGGGGGCAAGCCCCTCCGACAGCCCCCACATCCCCTGCAAATTATATATACCAACTCCGAGTTTGTACTACAGTGAGGAAAAGGGTACATTTCCTGATCCTTACTGTACCATGTTCTCCATAATGTCTACCTCATATTGTCAAATCAATACTTTTTTTTTTGTTAATTTTCAGTTCGGACTTCTGAAACATTAAAAACATGCATTTGATTAAAACGTATTCATTTAAGTGCAATTCATCATTTTGATAGTAAACCGGGCGCAGCATGTTTGCTACTGACAACTTGATTGACATTAGTAGTGCATTTATCTTTGCCTACATTGACATTGTGTAAATGCATCTCTCACATACCATATAAGTTTGTTTGAGGATTAACTGGTTGTCAGTAAACATGAAGCAATTTCTGCAATGTCTCAGAATGCCCATATCCACCAAGCTAGTAACAGAGATGTTGGGAAAGTTCATATCCATGGCCACAGGCCCTTTTTTTATTGATTTAGATGGTTGGAGTGAGAATATAAAATAATGCCAGGAGTATCATTAGACCCATTATAGAGTACACCACCACTTTTGGTATGTACCTCACAAGACACCTACAACAACTAGAAAGGCTGCAGAAATACCTCACAAAGAGGATTACCAACCTCAAACAGATGCCCTACGTAGACCATCTAAAAAAACTCCAGCTTTACTCCATCGCATATCGCCAACTCAGAGGCGATCTTTGCCTAACATACAAAGCTATGTCAAACCCAGAGCTGTTGGACATGCTCCACTTAAAGAAATCCAAATCCCTCCGAACTACATGCTCTAGGGACCTAAACCTTGTCACCACAATAAACAGAACACGCTGGAGGGATAGATTCCTGTCCCAGAGGCTTCTCACTCACAAACTACCTATCTATATCAAACAAAGCTCCTCATTAGCACTCTTCAATAAAAATCTTGATGATTGGATGGGAGATGGGAAATTCACCCCGGGGATCACTTCTGTGGCTCTGCTCGACAGGGGCACAGGAAAATAATTTTCTTGGGTGGCGAAAGTCAGGGTACCTTTTTGGCTAGGCTTATATAGGCCCTAGGGCCAATAGCCTAATACCTACATATGAACCTATATTTACTTATGTATGTATGTATGTATGTATTTATGTGACATTTAGCCATGCTGCCCACAGCCCACTCAATCCCAGCTTTGATTCTTTCCATTACTATTATGTTCAGACATATACTATGCATCTTTACCAACCCTTCTCTTCACCATTTGTCTGCCCTCTGTTTGTTCATCCTGTTTCTACTTATCTCATTGTATACACATCCAGCAGTGTTTGTTGGTTCTGTTGGTTCAACAGCTCTCCTCTCTTTCTCTGACACCATCAACCACATTCGTAACAATAACAATCTGTTCTCTGCCCTCTTCTTAGACCTATCCAAGGCCTTCGACATGGTGGATCACAAAATGCTAATGAACAGTTTGGAAGCCCAAAACCTAAATAAACAAGCCCTACAATGGTTTGAGTCCTACCTAAAAGACGGGCAACAGGCAGTACTGTGGGAGGGTAAACTCTCCTCTCACCTCCCCATCAGACTTGGAGTCCCCCAGGGATCAATACTAGGTCCCCTTCTTTTTTCCATCTTTATAAATGAACTTGGTGCAGTCATTCCAGAGGCTACCTGCATTCAATATGCAGATGACTCAACCTTGATCTGCTCTGCCTCCCCCCGTACAAAACTTACCACAATAACCCAAAACACTTTCAACAAGGTTGAAAATTGGCTATTTAACCAACGATTAATACTAAATCCCAACAAAACTAAGTTACTTCTCTTCACCCCAACAAATATAACCAAATCACCATCATTCAACATAACAGCTAATAATGGCACCATCATCTCCCCAGTAACCCAAATTAAACTGTTGGGTGTCATGATCGACGACAACCTTAGGTTTGATGTACACATCAATCAAACCATAAAAAACTATCAATAAGAAATTTGGCAGCCTCTATAGGATCAGATCATTCCTAACCCTGCAAGCAAGAACTGCTATTGTCCGCTCCCATCTTCTATCAACCCTTCTCTATGCCTCCCCTCTCTTCTCCCACCTGAGTAAAACCGATCTCAAAAATTTGTCAACATGCTACAACCACATTGCTAGATTTGCAACTGGCACACCCTACCAGACCCACCACTGTCTGAACCTGAATCTCCTGGGCTGGCTGGAACTACACCAACTCTCCAGCTCAACCAGCTCATAGTTGCCCATGGTTTAGGAGTTATCTCCAAAACAGGGAACAAGCAGTGCTTTGGGACAACAACCTATCTTCCTTAATCCCAGTAAATATTGGGGTTCCACAAGGCTCAATCTTAGGTCCCCTCCTTTTTTCATTATTTATCAATGACCTACACTGGAATATACCACAAGCCACCTGCATTCAATATGCTGATGACTCAACTTTAATCTGCACTGCTAAAAATGTTGCCTCCCTCCAGTCCCTCACCCAAACAGTTTTCCAAAATGTAGAAAAATGGTTTATGCAACACTGCCTCCTCCTTAACCCCCCAAAAACTAAACAACTTCTCTTTACTCCTACTCACAAATCTCCCATAGCATTCTTCTCTATCTCCTCTAATAATGCTACCAGTATTACCCCTGATATGACCACTCGACTATTAGGTGTAACTATTGACAACCGGCTTAATTTTGATGACCATATTAACACCACCATTAAAGCTGTTAACAAAAAAATTGGCACTCTCTACTGAATCAAACCCTTTCTTACCCCAGCAGCTAGAAAAAAACATTGCCCAGACCCACCTGATCTCCACCCTTTTCTATGCTTCTGCTATATATACTAACTTATCTAAAACCAACATTACCAAACTCTCGACCTGTTACAATAGTATAGCTAGATTCATTACTACTACTCCCCTCAGAACTCACCATTCTCTCAACCTCAAACAACTAGATTGGTTAGAGCTAAAGAACCAGTTACTCTATCAACAATTACTCATCATTCATAAGACTCTTTACTACCCTGATGATACCCCTAGCTTTACAAAACTGATTTCACCTTGTAAAAACCTAGCCACACTTTGCTCTGCCAATAAACTCCTAGTATCACTGACTAAATCATACAATAAAGCTGGGGACTCATTATTTTCTAATTCCATTGGTAAAACCTGGAATCAACTCCCTCATGAAATAGCTAATCAAGACTCTACCTCTCTTTTCAAAAAAACATATCAAAGAACATCTTAAAACTCCATGGCTGTGTCCTTGTTCTAACCCCGACTGAAATCACATCTCCTTACTCCTAACTTTCAGCCCCCTCCCCTGACTGAGCTCCTAAATAGCACTTTCAATTTTTGAGAGTTATATTTTAGAAATAGGCTCCACCTTATATTTGTTTTCCTCCCCCTTGCAATTTCATCTTGTGTTTTTGCCTCTGTTTTTTTATTAGGCTAACTGCAGCATGATGCATTACTTTTAAATTTATTTTCCTATTTTAATTGCTTTTTGTAATATCTTGTGTTTCTAAACAAGTCTACCTTTGTACTTTTTTATTCATATTAGTGTTTTTATGTGTTGTGTTTATTGCTTGTATTGGAGCTTTTCTCCCCGGGCCTCTACTGAAAACGGATACATGTCCAGCTAGACTAGTCCGGTCAACAAATGTAAAATAAAAAATAAAATACTCCACCACCCAGACACTACCCCAACCCTCAGAAACATAATCTGCCCTTATAGTAACAATCGGACACTCCGCTCATCCACCAAACTTCTAGTACTTATGACCAAATCAAACCACGCTGCAGGTGACTCTCTCTTTGCCAACTCTGTTGGTAAATACTGGAACTCACTACCAGATGACATTACCCAAGAATCTTCGCCAACGTTATTTAAACACAAACTTAAAAGCCACCTTAAGTCACATTGGCTATGTCCCTGTACCAACCCTGACTAGTACCCCTTACACCCCCTCCACCTCACTTTAACTTCAAACTACTCTACCAGTCCATCCAAACAAGTTGATCAATCATACTAACTAATCTAGGTATTATTGCCTTAATAAAATATCCTAAACCCTAGGTAATAAGGTAACAATTACCTACTACCACAACTTAAAGTATGTCTCTTGCCTCATGGATGGATGTATTCTGCTATGCCTGTAATCAGCCTGTATGTTCTGTAACTGAAGTTATTGTACTGTCTGTTTTTCTTTCTGTATTCACTGTTACTTAATGCTATCTACCTAAAATTTGTAAATTGTTGTGTGTCTGGAGCTTTTCTCCCCGGGACTCCGCTGAAAATGGATATGTATCCAGTCGGACCATCCCGGTCAACAAATGTAAAATAAAATAAATAATAAATAAATAATATTTGGCTTGCAACACTGAGAGCAATTCCTTGTCACTGCAAACTAGTTGTCCTGTGTGCAACTGGGTATTGGTGAAATTTCAAGGGTGCTTTTATAGAAAAAATGTCAACTCAAGATGTCTGTACAGGGCACTGCCAAACACTTGAGGGAAAAGTGATAAGTAGACTGATTATGTATGTATTTAAGAAGATATTCTGAACTTAGATTAAACAGCAGCAAATCAAGTAGTACATAGTGAAAAGAAAGAATTAGCTTTGTCAAAAATAATAAAATTAATGGATTCACCGGAATGCCCACTGCCTGGCTACTCCTAGTGCTGGACTCACCACAGTTTCATGCTGCTGGAATACAGTGATCCTTTGCTTATTCTCTCACCAGAAGCAAAACAGTAGCACCAGTCCCAAGATGAGAAGCAGGCAACAGGCTGTTTGGTGTTTAACAGTCTTGTCCCAGATGATGCAAGGGTCTATATGCTTGCTGGAGCCTTTTCCTGGTAGATGCCCTGAGTAGCAATCAGACCAATAAGGAAGGTCCAACACAGACACTCACTGCTCAATCTTAAGCAGTCAGGAATCCATGCACTCTGCTGCTCCTCTTACTAGGAGCAACATATACGCACAAATTCCAAGTTGGCACCTGTGAAGCAGTTATGAGGCTTTCTGGTGATCAGCAGTCTCCAGGAAATAATGTTCTATACACCTTCTCTCATCAGGAGCAAAATAGGTGTACTAATCCCAAAATGAGTGCTGACAAGGCAAAATGTGGGTGCTTCAATAATTGATGGTTTTGGACGAGATGTTGCAGATTTTAAATTTAAGATGGAAAATACTAAAAGTGGCGGTGTGTAGTAAGCAGTTAGATGTGAAAGAAGGGGTAACTTAAGCTTTAGCTATCAAAGCAGGGAGCCACTAATTTTTAAAAAAACAAGATAAACTGGAAGGGGTTGGGCACTTTTGTATTCTGGCTGTATAGCATGCAGTGCTGTTGCCGGTAAACCTAAATACATGAAGGAGAGTGATTCCACAAGTTAATTGTGTGCAAGCTCACAATAGCAAATGAAAGAGGAGAGGAAAGGAAATATGTGGTCAAATTTAACATAAGGGACAGGTAACCAAAGAGCCGTTTGAGTTTAAAAATGCAACAGCAACAGGGTGAGAAGGTAGGGGAAATTTAATTTCTGTGCGTTACAAGAGAGTGAACTGTGGTCTCTTTCCTAGTTTAAATATGGAATTAAAAGTACAATACAATTGGAACATAGTGTAAAGAAAATAAACCACAATATACAAAAGAGAAGGTAATGAAGCAATGCAAAATACAAGAAAGTAAAAACTAACCTTTCCCTCACAGCAATCTGTGGCCAAGAGTCTGAGATTTTCCAGCATAGTCTTGAAAGGTTTTATTTTATCCCTTAAGTAGAAGTTTTAGTTTCTAGCGCCACCCTGATTTCACAAGTAATTGACCTCAATTAACCTGTTCTAATTTCTGTGTGATGCCTGTGGTTTGTTTCCTAGTTTCACTATGCAAGTAAAAGCAAAGTACAAATAAAACAGAGTAAAGAAAATAAACCACAATATGCAAAACACAAAGTAAAAACAAACTAACCTTTCTCTCAGCAGTCTGTGGCATAGTCAGAGTCTGAGTGAGTTTTTCTATGAAATTCTTACTGAAATGTATTTTTCATTCCAGACAGGCAGTTAAACCAGTTCCAGCTTAGGATCTAAACTCTGCATTGCAGAGTTTGACGAAAACCACCTTAGAGCCACCAGGTTTATTTGATTTCAAGTTATTGTCATGGAAGACCGCCCTTTGGTGGCTGTTATTTCTGTGAAGAGAGTTTCTGACCATTATGCTCTTTCCTAACATTAATCCCTTACGTTATTTTTCATCAGGACTGTGTATCTTTAGGATAAAACCATCCTTTGTTCAGTCACTACTTTAGGCAAAATCTGAATTAGTAGTTTCTCCTATCAGTACTTTTTTTTTCTGAAGTACTCTTAACAAATGAGAGTACTTGTTGCATTGCTTAGCAGTTCACAGATAGTTAAGGTTTTACTCGGATAACACTGAGACCTTTAGGAAAGTTTATGAATTCTTGGTAATTTTTTAGTGCCAAAATTGGTCAAAAGATTGGAGTAAGTTGGCAAAATGTATTTCGGACTGCATGTCCGGTTCGATTCTCAACTAGAGCGTCTTCTGCGTGGAGACGTGTGTGAATGGGCGTACCTTCGTTGAAGGTTGTGCGTCAGGGCTGGTAACTCAGCACGTAAAAAATCAACTACCAATCAGACCGGAGTTGCGCTGGTGACGCCTAACCGGGAAAAGCCGAAAGACGCAACATTTCCATTATTCATCAGCAGGTAAACGGCTTACTGTTCACCAGAGGTTCACTTTTAGTCTCAAGCTACATCCATAGCATTCTTTCATAACCTTCCAATTAATGAGATACAGCAGCAGCTACTACTTGGTCCTCATTACATACTTTTAGTATTACACCCTTTATTCTTTCTAGAACAAGAGTTTCTTTTGGAACAGCCACTCTTAAAAGTTTGTTGGGCTGAGTCACCCATGTTAGCCAGGGATTCTTTCCTGATATTTCATTGTCAGGACACGACCTGAGAAATATTTAAGTAATGTACTTACTTGGAACATCATTGTCCAGACACTGTAACAGCCCACCCGTCTTCTCTCTCCAAATTGTCACTGTCTGAAGGGTTTGGGAGCAGACATGCATTTAAAATGTTATGCTTTCCATTCTGTATTTGGAGGTACATAGCTCTATGATTGAATGTTGACAGACTGTCTGAAGGAAGCAACAGCAAGGAGTTCTGGATTGGGAGGAGCTTGATAAGAGTTCATTGCCATCACTAGGGACCACCAAAAGCACTAGTCTTGATGTTCCAGTGGATGGACAGAGGCCAAAAAAATCTAACATTCCCTTAAGTATATATTTTATATTTTCCTTCCTCACTCTGACTTAAAAATCAACCACATTTTGGATCCTTCCCCTTTCCTTTGATGTGAGGTTGGTTCCTGTTTGTGTTAGTTTCTTACCCTTTGTCTTTGCCTTCAGTGAGCCAGCAGAGATCCTAGTGAGAGGTCTTTCTGCAGATAGGATTGTGGGTAAAAAGGATTTGTTTGTGTGGCCAAGGGAAGTTTTACTTGTGGAGCTGCCAGAGTCCTAGAAGTAGAGGAAGATGGACCTAGTCCCTATACATTTCTTATGACAGGTACCTAACTTTTAATTTAAATGGACACCATCTATGAATCTATCTTCATGGACTGAAATCAGAAGAGCCTGAGTCTTCCATATTCACCCCCAGCGATGTAGCATTTTTTCTTCCTTCTGATCGGAAAAGTTGGATGGAAGTGGTGAATCTAATTGTCTTTTATGGATGTTTTCAGACTGAGCAATCATCTAATTAAAAAATAGATGTAATTATCGAAAACTTAACATTTTTACTAAGATTGACCACTGTACATTTACTTGCTTGTAGCTTCAGCCTTAAATGTGTTGTCACATAACTTTTTCAGTTTTTATTTTAGCACTCACTGCATCCACATAATATATGTACATTTGTATGAATTGTACCCACAAGAATGAAAAAGGATTTTCATGCTAAGTGTTAATATGTAGAGCATTGCTGCCTGTAGTTTAGCTTTTCCTAAAGGCATTCTTTTACCACTGATTTTAAAGTAATTAATTTTATCAGGTTAGCACCTTGCACATCTATTTTGGCTCTAAAGTTTACATTTTTTGCTGTTATCTTTTTATAAACTTTAAACTGAGTAAATGCTGTGACTACACTCTTTAGCATACTGTTATAAGTATGACTATTTTCCTTTCTTAATTTCCAACACTGTATCTGGAGCATCAAGCTCTTTGAAGGTCCTTGATTGCCTATAGGCCTTGGGCTTGTTTGTCAAATCTATGAACCTAGGACACTACTGTTAGTACCAAGAAGGGGCATCCATAGACAGTTTTTGTCATGCTTGGAAAGTGTTTGATGACTGAGCTTATTTCTCACGAGGAAGTCTTTTCAGAGAATTTAAATTTCAATGGTGGGACTATTTTCGCATCTCTTAACTCATCTCATACAGCTGTCTTTGAGTATTACTACTGTGGAAAAATTCAGAACCTCCTTTTGGAGAAGAGCAATTAACCAGTTAAGTGAAGATTAAGTATGTCAGTCATTTATTGCTAAAGTGAATATCTCAAAAAGCTGCATTTTTCTGAAATTTAGGATTGCAGGTAATTTCAAATGTGTTGCCTACTTAATTAGCATCTACCCCTCTTATGTGTGTCTATCATCATTTCCCCATTTGTTGTTGCTTGGCTCCCTCACATTGAGAGCACAGGAAGCTTATCAAATTTATTGAGCATCAACAGTAAAACAGAGCTAATTGATGTTGTTTTGACATCCAACAATCCACACATGATGGCAGTGACAGAGTCTTGAATAATAAAAAAAAAAAAAAAAAACACCCCACTTTTCACCCTTTTTTGCAGGTTATATCTATGCTAGGAATCCTAAATCCAGGACATTGTCCTGGGGGGAGGCACTGTGATGAATCTGCGTTTCTGGTAACTGTTCATTTCCAAATTAAGATTGCAAATGACCCTAACCCAAACTGGGTAATTCTATCCATACCTATAAGACAATTGGAGAATATATTGCTGCAGCCTGCCTTCCTCTCCCATTCAACAGGGACACATTCCAGAACTCAAACAAGTAAAACAACTGTGCTCCACAAAGTCTGTTCTCTCTTTGTTTGCATTCAGCCAAAGTATTATTAGTGTATACAATACTGATTTTAATGAAATTGTTGCTGACCTCAGCCTTAAACATCTCCCAAAGGAAGTTACCAGAACAAAAATAATTTCAGACCATCGCTTCCTTTTAGACCTATCACCAACATATCCCACGTCATCTTGAACATCATTGTACCACCATCTGGAAGTGACCAGTGCCCCATCTTTTTCACAGTCTTTGAAAGTTTTACTTTCAAACTTTCCTTCATTTATCTTTCACATAAAATAAAAACAAATTCTGAAATTGAACAATTTATCTTGAATCATTTGACTGATCCCATGTATTACACTATATTGTCATGCAAAGCAGAAAACAAATTGACAAGTCTACTACAGCAACTGCAACATAAATGCTTTTCCGAAATCATTACACTGCTAAAATCCAAACTAAACAGTTTTAACCCCAAAACTCAAAGCACTACTTTAGCTAAGAAATGAAGCTTGGCTCCAGTGGAAACATTCATTGCCTCCAAAGAGATTCATAAACCTGAGAAATCTGACCAGGAAAGCTGTGAGATAATACAGAACCGCTTTTGTCACGTTCCATCAGGTATTACAGTATCCAGTTCCAAGCAGCCCTGGAAGTTGATTAACCAATTCATCTGTCAGCATCAGAATTCTATCAACCATGCTACAAACAATTTCCCACAAAAAGTAGGTAACTTTCCAGGATTAGCCTATTAATAAATTTCACTACCGTGTCACAAGCAATTTTTCCCCACAGAACCACTGTTTCTAAACATTTCATCTAGTAGTCTCCCTGTCCACATCTCACTGTAGTCTACATTTCTGTTTTCATAAAATTAAATGGAACGATGTTATGCAACTGCAATATCCAATTCTTGCAGTTGCACCTATTGGAGCAGATAACTGTGGTTTGTTTCTTCATGCGAAGATTACCTAGTAAACATTGTTTACTACATCTTTGAACTAGCTTTAACCCAAAACATTATGCCTACAACATTGAAACAGCAATAATTAATCCACTTTCCCAAATTTTTGCCTGGCTCTGGCAGTGTGGGAGCAAGGAATGGGAGGGGTGAGTAAAGAAGGATGGCCCTACCCCCCCCCCCCAGGAGGGAGGGGGAGGGTTGTGAATACTTGGGAAGCACACATGAAGTTTATTTTTCCTGGAAGAGAGTAGGAGAAAATTGGTTGCTGTTTCAGGTAGGGGATGAGGCTTTCTTGTAATACCTCTTGCAGAAGTGAGGGATAACGAGTGCAGGCAGCCCATTGCATAACCTCATTCAGCTGCTTAGGCTGGGAGCGCATGTTGGGAGGTGGGGCATAAAAGAAAAGCTGAGAAACCACCCCAATGGCTGTCTGAATGATGGTGCCTCATGGTCATCCCTTGCCCATTTAATGGAGGACGGATGAGCTGTCTGGGCGTAAGGGTGGTGGTTCAACAAACAGTGAAGAAAAAAAATCCACTTCCCAAAACACATTCCAACAGCAGATGCAATCTTTAAATTTATTTTATTCCAAGCAAAATACTAGGAAAATTAGTCTCTTACCTACTTTGTACCATTATAAAACAATATGGACGTTTGTCATTTTCTCAGCATGGCGTTTGGACAAGTAGGAGCACACAATGACTGCTGTGATATCCTTCTAGGCATGGATAAAGTTAAACTAATATGAAGAATATTTGTTGACTCTTGTAAGGCTTTTGATTTTGTAAGTCATACCCTGCTCTTCAGAGCCCTCTTAGCTGTGGCAGAAGCAAAAAAGCATCAGGTTGGTTTAACCATTTTCTGACCAACAGAACATTAATATTAAGATTGTCTGCTCCCTTTCCAGCCCTACAACCTTTACACAAGGGGTATCCCAAGTGTTCTTCCCCCTTACAGTTTTCCATTTGTATCAGAAAAGTCTGCTTTAACCTCTCTTTCTTACCAGTATGTACTTATGCAGTACAGTAAGAAACAGAAGTAGAATAATCTGAACTCTTAAAGAAATGGAAAACTGCATAGTCTTATTTACTAGTGCCTAGTAGCTGGCAAATGCATAATCCATTTTATATGTCTTAACTTTCCATTATTTAGTACTCTGCTTTGATCAAAACTCGACTTCCAGAACCTTATAAACACCAAGGCACAGATAATCTAGTCTTCTGGTGCAGAAAAATATTCCCTTTCCTAGCATCATGAAGTAGATTACCTGTAGGCAAAGTCACACTAATGGGCTCAGCTCAATTATGTCCTCACTTTATAAACAGTAACATTCTGCAGGGCACAGTGAACAATGTAAGCAGATTAATCATTGGTGCCTCCTGACAAAAGCATAATATCTCCCAATAACAGAGTGCAGACTTGCTCCATGTTTCCATTTCCTTCAGACTCGTAAAAGAGGGGTTATTTATTATGTTAAAACAAAAGAATTAAAATAACCTCAACGTCTGACACCACAACATTCCCAAATATCAGACTCCAAAAACTTAAGAACTCTTCCACTGACCACAGCTTCTCTATCCTTGGCAGAAAATGTGGGAATCCTTACCTCTCCAGATAAATTTATAACTTGTGCCAGACTTCTGTGGGGGGGGGCTCTAGAAAGATGCAGCGTTTGTGTTTTGTTAACCATCCTCTACCTTTGATGTTCCTTCAAACACATTATGCCAGTTTATTATACTGCTTAACTATGGCTCACTTTGTCATATGTAAGCACCTCAACATACAACCCTGCATACAATTCTTTCTTTCCAAATGACCCACACCCAATTATTTTCGTATCTGCACTTAATGTACATATACTGATTTTGCTTTTCATGTTTTACTCCTAGATAAGTCCTCCAATTTACTGTTTTACCTCTGTACCTTTATTTTTTTGTACTCCTAATCAGAGTTGTAGATATCAATTTCAGATAGTGTTCTTATTCTAAATGTTGACATACCTAGCACTGTTGCACTTCTAATCAGGGCTGTAAATGTCACTTTCAAATCTATCTTTGTTTACTATACAGAGTATGTATTCTCAAGTGGAGTCTGAAAAAGGTGCACTAAGATCACTGCTCTACTCTGTTAACGGATGGAGATATATGCTGGTGTTTCTAGATAGGCTGTATAAATATACATAGTTTACAATGCCCGTCTAGCCGTAAACTACTACAGTACCCCTTAAAAACATTGCTGGCAAGGTTAGCTTATTAAAAATGCTGATAACCAAACAGTGTTGCATTGTATATGTGCATCTGAGTCAGGTCTTGCAAGAAACCAGCCAATGCCAGTCTTGGAGTATTTATTTAATAATAACGATAGTGATAATGAAAAACAAAAATCTTAATTAAATGCTGTCAGATCAATGCTAACCGCATCCAATTAGTAAAGTATGATCTGATCCCAATCTACATAAGACAGAGCACCTCACTATCACTCTTCAAGAGGAACCTTGACGAGTGGATGGGTAACAGAAAGTTCACACCGGGGATCACACCAGCAGCACTACTAGATAGGGGCCAAGGGTCTAGGGAACTACTACTACTAAAGGGTCAGTGAATACCGCACGTGGCTGGGCTAATATATGCCTTCGGGCAGATAGCCGAGTACCAACCTATGATGATGTCAATCTTCATTTATTCTTGACTGATGGGTTCGGTTCTGACTCCCTCGGAACGAACTCAGCCATTGTACATAGTTGACGCCAGCCAAAACCTCTCAAGCTAAGGCTCTACGCACAACACCCCTCTTCCATTACCCCAGATATAGTTTGCCACTCTGAAAATTGGGCACGTCAGCCGATAATCTCAGCTAAGTGCTTTATTTAGTGCTTTTTTCTAGTTTTTTTTAGACTAAAAGTTACTTCTGTTTTTCTTCTCTGATAGTTTCACTATTAGTTGTGAGGGGTTTGACTGCCCTCTACTGTATTTTACCCACCCCCTTACTGTAAGGTAATTCTAGTTTACCATTGTTAACAGGCCTACCCTCCCTTTTTAACGCTGTTAATCTTCTGATACCATTGTTGCTATCTTCCTCTCATTCTTATTACCCTTTGGGTATTTCTGGTATACCATTGCTGGTAGATCTTAAAAAAAAAAAAAAAAGTCCGCTTCTGTTTTCCTTCTCCTTTCTGCCTGTGTGCGAGTGAAATTAATATGGCAGAGAAACAAAAATGGACATCCGGCTTCCAGCAGTGCCAGGATTATGGCAGAAAGATGCCCAATTCAGATAGGCATCTTTCTTGCGTGTACTGTGTGGATGCCCCACATTTGGGCACTACATGTAAAATTTGTCAGGGCTTTGGTGCCCTTACTTTAGTGGAGAGACGAAACAAGCTCATCCTGAAAGGCTTGTTGAAATGTTCTTTAAGTGAAGCCCTTGCAAAGGCTGAGTTCTAAATCGTCGAATCCTGACGCGAAAAAGCCATTCTGTGCCAACCTCACCATCGGCACATATGACAAAGCCTCACAAATCGCAGGCTCCATCCACCATCTTTGAACCGAAGATCAAAATACTTAAGCTGACAGAACCAGCACCTTCAGCAATGACTTATTTGGTACCGACAATTATGAAACTGATAGACTACCTTGGCACTGACTACTGTTTCGGTGCCTACAACCTCTTTGGCACCAACAATAGTTTGTGCACCAGCATCACTCTCTTATTTGGTACTGACATCCCTTTCTGCACAGCAACCAATGGTGTCGAAAGTCGAAGTTATACTTCCCAGGACTAGATATTCCCCTTCTGTGGACCCTTTCTTGGGTCAGCTCCCTAGCCCTTCTGTGGATAGGCCCGAGTCCACTTCAGGAATGTTAATCCATTCTTCCAGGAGGTTATCTGAATTAGATGTAGTTAGAATGGTAGACCAGCTTTTGGCAGGCAGGGGTCTTCCTGCACCTACGTAGACCTCTCTCCCTCCCGGTGCCGAGGCTTACTCTCCAAAGACTCCCCAGTTTATTTTCCTTCAACCTCCTTTCAAGGTTTGGAGCCTTCCACTTTGACATTCCCAGTACCAGCTACCTCTGTGCCAACGGTGCATTCCGCCTCTGCACCGGGGTCGTCTCTGTTGTCTTTGGCTTCTTCAGATCCGTTGCACACATGAAACTCTGGCTCGGCTGTTGGTTCTGGTTGTTTCTACAGCAGCATCTTTGGCTCTCGGGACCTTGGAGATTTTGAGCCCTCCCCCGGCTTTTGCTCTGGATGGCAGCTCATCTGAATGGGGTGTGACCCCAGTTCCGAGGTTGTCTTTCTCTGTTCCAGGCTCCCATCCCTCTTCAGGTAGGCCAGCCTTCCCGATCATGGTGAGAGCTTTGGCCTCAGCTGGCTCCCAGCTGGCTCCTTCCTCATTGGAGTGCCAAATTTTTGTATCCTCTGGATCACAGCTGTCACAATCTAGTACATCTGGACAGCAGGCACAAGAGCTGCAAGTCACCCCTGTTCAGGGTCCCCCCTCTTTGGAGTCTTCAGAAATTTCCCCTGAAGAGCCACCCAGTAAGAGGACATGCAAGAGGAAGCACCTCTATTCTCCAGAAGAATCAGTGACTGAAGATGCATATTACGATGAAGGGGATGGTTCCTCCCGGTCACCCCCTGAAGATGTCTAGTTTGGAGACATCCTAGAAATACTAAAACAGAGGGGTGATTGGAAGCCCTCTAACCCATCTTCTGAGGAATCCATGTTCTTTCAAGCTTTTCGTGCCCACCCATCTACTTTCCTGGGTGAACCTACCCACTGACGATCTACTTAAGCTGATTGTTCAGCAGGCAAGGAAGGCTCCTGATTCCATAGAGCCCATTCCCAAGAGGCCAGATAAAATCTTAACTGCCCCAGAAGATCAGCCTGTTGATCAAAGGGTCTAGCGGTGGATGACATGGTGGTGGGGGGCAGCCACCAAAAAGGAACTCACTGAGGAGAGTCCTACTGCCCATCCCTCTAACTGAGAGTCTAGGACAATGGACAGATTTTGGAAGCTGGTTTTTGTGTCATCAACCTTCGCTATTAGGTCCTTGAACATCTTGGCACATTTTACTTGAGTCCAAAGGTATCTGCTAACTGAGCTTTCAGACACCCTTGCAGGAGCAGTATCTGACTAGGTTTGGGGCAAGGTTGCCTTGCAGCTTGCCACCCTGGAGTCCATTTTAAACTCGTCTATGCGGCTTATTGCCCAAGGGTCTTTTCCGTGACACATGTGAGTACTCCCACCGGGGCATGGGGGGAACTCTACTGGAAGATGTCCTCCCTGTGGCAGAGGGGGTCCGCATAATCAGGGCTCCAGAGATTCATTCTCTGGACAACCCTAACAGTGCTCCTGAAAGGAGGCCCAATTGCTTGCTTCTGGAAGCAGTCAGTGGAAGATTTTCACTGCACCAATCAGCCTGGCTTACGATAACTTCAGATACCTGGGTGCAGAAAATTATCACCAGAGGTTACCATATTCCATTCAGTCTCTTTCCAAGACTTCGAAAGCAAATCCCCGATGTTCCACTCAGAGGGATCTAGCAGCAGTAGAAATCGAAAAGCTGCTTCTAAAAAGAGTCATCCAAGAAGTCCTACCAGACCAAGTAGGATTCAGATTTTACAAAAGATTCTTTAGTGCCCAAAAAAGACAAGGGACTGGAGGCCAACTCTGCATCTTAGCCTATTGAACAAATTTGTACAACAGACAAAATTCCTGATGGTCACTGTTCAATCCATCCTTCCCTTTCTGGAGAAGGATGCTTGGATGTGCTTTGTAGGTCTTCATGATGTATATTACCACATAAAGATGGACAAGCCATCTAGAAGATATCTCCGCTTATGGCTAGGAGCCAATCATTACCAATTTTGAGCACTACCCTTCGGTCTCACCACAGTCCCCAGGGTGTTCACCAAAGGCATGGCAGTCATAACAGCTCACTTGAGACTGCAAGGATTCAGAGGGTTTCCATATCTAGACAACTGGCTTCCTCACCACCCCCTCCAGGCATCTACTGCTTCACACCACAGACTAAGTCTTGCACCTCGCCAAGGCACTAGGTGTCTCAGTAAACAAGGAAAAATCATAATAGAGTCCTACATAAGATCTAGAATTCATCAGAGCGAGACTGAATACAATCTCCTGCATAACTTCTCTTCCCCTCCACAGGCTAATAAAGCTAAGGTCACAAGTTTAAGCCATCATTTCTCAAAACAAAGTTCTCATTCGCCTGGTACTGCAAACTTTGGGGACTATGGCAGCAGCTATAACCTTAGCACCCCTAGCAAGTTGTCACATGAGGCTGGTTCAGTGGCCCTTGACATCACAATGGTCAATTCTAACGCATCCAATGTCTCACCAAATCCTAATAACGAATCACTGCAAAAAGGATTTATCTTGGTGGATGAAGCCAGAAGAAAATCTATGGGGTTGCACTTTTTCTTTCCCCTCAACCCAAAGCCATAGTGACCACGGACACTTCCCAGATTGGGGGGGGCATTATCTGGGAAAGACTGTCCAAGGCACGTGGTCCCCGCAAGAGGCCAATCTGCATATCAGCGTCCTAGAATTGAGGGCAGTGGTTTTAGCATCGCAAGCGTTCCTGTCTGTCCTTCCTTCGGGGACAATTGCAATTCAATCAGACAAAATGGTGGTGGTCTGGTTTATCAACAAACAAGGAGGGACCAGTTCTTACCCACTGTGTCGGGAAGCCCTAAGAATTGGGCAATGGGCTATTGCTTCCAATCACTTTCTGGTAGCAACACACATCTTGGGGAAATCTAAACTGATTGCGGACAAGTTGAGCAGATGCATTCTCTTGCCTCACGAGTGGCTCTCAACCACAGTATGGCAATGAAGATATTTCATTATTGGGGCCAGCCATGCTATGACTTGTTCGCCTCTCTGATAAATAACAAATGGCAGCAGCTGCTTTTACCTAATTCTATCTCTGCGGTAGTCCCAGAGGCACACACTTCTCGATTGGCCCCAGGACGACTTTATGCCTTTCCCCCTCTCCCACTGATTCCCCAGTTTTTGAGGAAGGCCCAAAGGTTCAGATGCAGTGCATTTCTCATTGCACCCTATTGGCCCTGTCAGGTCTGGTTCCCCTTTCTTTGGCTTCATCTGGTTTACTGCCGTCTGATTCTGGACCCTGCTCTGCACCTGCTATCGCACCCTTAGGGCTTGGTGCATCCCAGTATCCAAAATCTCAAGCTGACAGCTTGGTGTCTCCAATTTCAGTAATTGCCAGGCAAAATAACTTATCCTTTTCAGTACAGTCTGGGAAGTCTCTTCAGTCTGGGATTCTTCTGGCTTTCCATAAACCATGCACCAGAAAGCTTTACCAAAGCAAGTGGTAAAGATTTTCTATTTGGTCTTATACAAATAATGTAGACCCCTTCTCAACTCCAGTTAAGGACCAGGAATATTTAGCATCTTTATTTGAACCGGGAGCCTGTGCTTCCACAATTAAGGTTCTTTAGCCGCTATTTCTAATTTTCATGACGGACTTGATCGTTCCTTGATGTCTCACCGTTTATGCAAAAGCTTTCTTAAAAGTGCTTTACATTTAAAACTTCCATTCAAAGGTCCTGTAGCACCATGGGATTTGACCTCAGTCTTAAAAAACCTAGTTCGACAGCCATTTGACCCAGCAGCTACTTGCAACCTCAAGTTTTTGTCTTGGAAAACCCTCTTCTTAGTAGTTATCATGTCTGCTAGAATAATTTCTGAGTTACAAGCTTTATGCTTGAAACATCCCTACATGATTTTTCACAAGGACAGGAACCTGTCCTTCCTCCACAAAGTGGTATCAAAATCTAATATTAACCAGTCTATATACTTTCCAGTTTTATTTCCAAATTTCTCAAACAACGGTGAATACTGTTTGCATCTGCTGGATGTCCACAGACAATTATGTTTTTACTTGGACAGAACAAAATCTTCTAGAAAATCAAACCATTTGTTTCTGTCCTTTTCAGGCCCCAGATTGAGCAAACCTTTTTCAAAGGATACCTTATCAAAATGGCTCGGAGACTGTGTTACCTTTGTCTATAATCAAAATAAATGCAAACTGCCTACTACAGTTAGGGTGCATTCTACCAGATCTGTTTTCACTTCAGCAGTCTTTTCATTCCGAGGCCTGTCTGGAAGAAATTATTTGCAGCTGCAACATGGGGCTACTCCTCATACCTTTATCAATCATTACAAATTAGACATGGTCTCCAGGGGAAGATTATCCTTTGGCACTATTGTACTCAGGAGCATCCTTCCTTGGGGCCACCCAGGTTCAAAAGTAGCTGTGGACTCTGTCCCATCAGTCAAGAATGAATAAAGATGGACGAAATCAGATAAAAAAGTTATGTCCTTACCATAACCTTCCATCTGCATTGTCTGTCTTCATTCATTCTTGACATCCCACCCTCCTGCCCCCTCCAACAGACTTCTGGAGGATCGGGCCTAGTCCTGGGATGGTGTAGGGTTATACCTTAGGGCTCCTGTATTTTCTCTACTTCTCTGCAAACTCGATCTGAGGTAATTGAAGAGGAGTATTGTGAGTAGAGCCTTAGCTCGAGGGTTTTTGGCTGGCGCAAGCTATGTACAACAGCCAAGTCGGTTCCAAGGGGGGTCGGAACCAAATCCATCAGTCAAGTTTGAATGAAGGCTGACAACACAGATGGAACATTATTAGGTTCGTAGGTTGGTACTAGGCTATCAGCCTTAGGGCCTATACAACCCTAGCCATAACAATTCCCTGGCTATTTCTTCCCACATTATTTACTTTCCTGGACCCCTGTCTAGCAGGGTGACTGACGTGATCCCTGGGGTGAATTTCCTTTCTCCCATCCAATCGTCAAGGTTCCTCTTGAAGAGGTCCAAAGAGGCACTCTGCTTGACATGTATGGGCAATCTATTCCAGAGTCTGGGGAGTCTCTGGGTCAGGAACCTATCCCTCCAGCATGTTTTGTTTATTGTGATGACAAGGTTTAGATCCCTGGAGCGTGTAGCTCTGAGGGATTGGGATTTCTTTAAGTGTAGCATGTCCAACAGCTCTGGGTTTGACATGGCCTTGTATGTTAAGCAGAGATCGCCTCTGAGTAGACGATATGCGACAGAGTATAGCTGGAGATTTTTAAGGCGGTCAGCGTAGGACATCTGCTTTAGGCCTGTGATTCGTTTAGTGAGGTATTTCTGAGGCCTTTCCAGTTGTTGTAGATGTCTTGAGAGGTACATACCAAATGGGGCGTTGAATTCTATAATGGGTCTAATGAGGGATGAGTACAGTGGGACAATGACCTCCTTTTTTCTGGATGAAAAGCCCTTCGTGATGAGGTGTGCCACATAGAAGGATTTCCTGACTGTTGTGGCGATGTGGTTATCGAAGGTGAGACCACTGTCCACCTGTGTCCCTAAGTCTCTTATCACACTTTCTGTGTTTAGTGTACTGCCACCTATATGGTAATTCATGGATACATGTTTTTTCCCAAAGGGGATAACAATACATTTCTTGGCATTGAGCTTGAGCCCATGGCTCTGGCACCAAGCATCTGTTTCTGTAAGGCCCTTTTGTAGAGTATCCACATCATTTGGGGATTCAATAATGGCTCCCAGTTTGCAGTCATCTGCAAACTTTGCTAGCCAGAGTCCCTTAGTGTTGACCTATACTTCAGAGAAGTAGATGCCAAACAAGAGCGGCCCCAGGACTGAACCCTGAGGTACTCCACTTGTCACTTGTCTGGAGCTGGATTTGGAGTCGGCTACTTTTACAGTGTGGGTTCTATCAGTAAGCCGTTTAGCAACCCATTGGGTGACATAGGGATTATTGCCCAACTTAGTAAGTTTATCTATGATTCCAGAGTGGGGGATGGTGTCAAAGGCCTTGGCAAGGTCTAGATAGGCTGTGTGGTCCACCTTACCCTTGTCCATGGCTCTGGAGACTGATTCAAAGAAGTCAATCAGGTTCAGGAGACAAGATCGGCCCTTCACAAACCCAAACTGGGTGAGGTCCAGTGTTTGAAGGTTGCCAATGTCTTTGTTTATAAGTTCCATGATAATACGCTCCATGGCCTTGCAGATAAGGCTTGTCAGACTGATGGGACGGTAGTTTCCGGGATCCAAGGTGGATCCCCCCTTGTGGAGTGGGATAACTGCAGCTCTGCGCCACTCAGTGGGCACGAAACCTGAGGTGAGGCTATGATTAAACATGACACTTAGGTGAGGTGCCAGTTCATATTGTAGTTCATGTAGTACACAGTCCGGGATGTCTTCTGGTCCCATGGATGCTGTATTCTTGGCTTTAGAGAGTGCGTTTTGTACCTGTGTGGCCGTTATTACTGGAATTTGGCAATCTTCCGGTATTGAGATGGGCCATTTAGGGGGTGAGAGGGGGGTGAAGTTGGCACTGAGTCGATCTGCCAGGATATTGGCAATATCCTTCGGATCAGTATATTTAATGCCATTCTGTTTTAGCTTTGAGCAGATCTGAGCATTGCCATTTAGATTCTTGACATAGTTATAGAATGCTGTGTGGTTGTCTTTGGAGTCTTTGGCAATTTTATTTTCGTAACTAACTTTGGAGGATTTTATGAGGCATCTCAGTTTCTTACTGAGGCTAGTAAGGGAGTTTTTTGCATCCTGGGATTTTCCTCTTTTCTGCAAAAGTTTCTTCCTTTTGTTGTAAAGTTTGTTTATGGCAGGGGACCACCAGATTGGCTTCCTTTTTTTGGATGAGAGAATTTTGGTTATATTTGGAATGGCACGATTCATGCATGAGTGGATGTGCTCGTACAGTGCCTTAGTGTAGGATTCAGCAGTTGAACTTTTAGTTCCCATCTGCATGGGTGTCATGAAGTTTGTCACTTCTGACTTGAGTAGCATAAAGTTGGCTTTGGAGAAGTTTTTTATGGTGGTTTCT
The DNA here is from genome assembly GCF_019279795.1 of Protopterus annectens. Taxonomy (NCBI): domain Eukaryota; kingdom Metazoa; phylum Chordata; order Ceratodontiformes; family Protopteridae; genus Protopterus; species Protopterus annectens. The sequence continues at coordinate 793,525,974 of NC_056748.1, read as the reverse complement.
TTACTGGGGGGTGGAGGTGGGATGTGGATGTTAAGGGTGATTAGCTTATGGTCAGACCTGACTAACGAGGGGGTGACCATAGGTATGGAGCATTGATTTCCCATATTGGTAATGACCAGGTCTGGGATATTGGAGCCCCTGGTGGGACTATGGATTAGTTGATCCAGGGCATTGGAATTTATGAATTCCAAGAACCGTTGTGCAAAGGTGTTGGGACATGAGTAGTTTTCCCAGTTAATGGCAGGGTAGTTAAAATCACCCAGTATTAGGGTGTTTGGTTCTATCTTAATATTTTCCAGTATGTTTAGAAAGGTGTAGTGAGAATCTTGGGGTATGGTGAGGGATCTGTAGCAAGCTACAATTTGGATTGCAGTCTTACCTAGTGTTAGTTGCACTTGGAGAATTTCAGACACATTGTGTTGGCCAACTAGCCTGGTGGTGTGAATATCCTTGGTGAATATTGATACTCCTCCACCTTTAGTGTTTCAGTCCTGGTTTGGTGGCCAAAAAGTGTGGTAAGAGTTGTAGCCAGGTATTGCAGGGGTGCTCTCTGGAGCATTGAACCAGGTCTCAGTTACTGCACAGATATCGATGTTCTCCATTTTTAGGAGTTCCTCGAGAGAGTGCATTTTGAGGTTTAGACTTCTAGCATTGAGAAGCATTACCTTCAGATTTTGCATGCTTGTTCCTGTTGCGGTGGTGGTTTTGTCCTTTGAAGTTTGCCTAAAAAAGGCACTATAGCGGTGGCAAGAGCCTTAGCCAGTAACCTGAATCCCAGGGGCGACAGGTGCAGACCATCTCTGGCAAAGCATCGTGGTCTGTCATTCATGTCATCCCAGGCAGACCGATACTGGATCCCCTTTGAATGACACCATAAGCTTAGCCAATTGTTGAAGTCAATCATTTTATGGTAAGGATATAACTTCTTTTTAAGCACTCTTCAGCAAAGCAACATGTCATTTCTCTAGTTTGTTATAGACAACAGGAAATATGCAGACATATTGTGCAGAAAGTAGTAATGAATTGTGATAGAAGTATAACAAATGTTACAGGTTAATAAGTGAAGATGATGCAAAAGTAGTCTGAAGAAGACAGATGTGAGTAATAATGGTGGAGCAGAAAAGTTTGAGGGAAAAGTTCAAAGGTAATGTTTTCCATTGTTTCCTCTATCTAGGAATCACTTGTGCATCTTTGTTGTGACCTAGAGAAACATGTTAAAGGGGACATTAGAGAAGACCCAAGACTGCTGTATAGAAGTAAGGTAAGGATTTGTGTCAAAAATGTCGTTTTCGGTTTGTTCACGTTTGGTAAGTACCCAAGAAGAAAGTGGTGAAGAAATAAGTGTGTTTGAGAGAGAATATGAAGAGTTTGCATAAAATAAGCCTAGCACCTAGCTTCTCATATCACAAAATACCAATGCCTTTTCAGTCTTGAAAATCCAAACAATGAAAATAGACTTTTTGTGCTGCTGGAATGCACAAGTCCTCCTCATTTCATTCCAAGCAAATGTGTCAGTTTTAAGGTTGCTGTGTCTTAGCATAGTATTCACCTATGAGCCTAACTTGCTCCATTAGTCTGCAGACTATTACAAGCCCTAGCCAATAACCAGTGGCCAGAATCAAACCCTGCACTTACTACATACGAGATAAGACCTAAACTATTATGCCAACCCTGTTGGTGAGATTTCCAGATGACTTGCATAGTATTATAGTGCTTCAGGATCGAATGTTTTGCGCTCCTTTATACCTCCAAGATATGAAGATTAGGTCTTTAGTTGTGTTGCATTAGATCACCAGAGCTTGATAACACAGAGTTGGTATAGCAACAAATAACCGAGTTCCTAGACCAGAGTGAAAAGCAGCTGCATTGATTCTGAGGGGCCTAGTTGCACATATTATTTGTGCAATATTTGCTTATCGAAAGAGTTGCACTGCTTTCTGTAATACTTCAATTTGTTTACAATTTCAGTGAAGTTTGAATGGGCACTCTTGAAGGAATGTTTTTAACAAGTAATTATATTCCCTTTTAGAAGTAAAGTTTTTAGTACTACTTTGTCTGTAGTTTTCACTTTTTTAATGTAAGTGGCTGAAATGTTTTTGGAATTCTTTGAAACCCTTCTGCTTATCTTACTTTGAGGTGTGCTCTAGCAGTTAGACTGTGACCATTCCCTTGCTTTCATTGTGGTTCTTTTCTAGTTTGAATGTTTGCCTGCATTTTGCATTCTTCAACTAATCTTTATTGGGTTCAAGAATTTAAAGATGCTGATACCTTCTTCCCACTTAGCTGTTTAGAACTGATATTGGTTTACACTCCTTACTACTTGCTGTTAACTATCAGTTTTGTTCTCTTATCCATGCCTCTGTAAATCACAGTTGTCTTAAATCTTTAATTTTCTCACAAAAATGTATTATGCATGTAGATGAACTGCTGACACTGCAGTGCAGCACAAGTGAGTGCTGCACTCCTGAGTGTGTGCTGTCCTTCGGATGAGATGTTAAACCTAGGTCCCTTCTGCTCGAGTTTGATAGCTCAGGTGGATGCAAAAGGTCACACACACATCATCTACTGAAGAGAGTAGGGTCCTTTGTATATAGACAAAGAACTCAATATAGCTGTATAAATATATATGCATAAATTCATAATTTTCCTTGCAATCATACTAAATTTTCTTCCCCATTAGACCCCTCACTTATTTTTCCATAACCAGTATCTGATTTTGCTTAGTATTGTTGCTAAAATCCATTTAATATTACACATAATTTCAATTATTTCATTCATATTACCTGTATGACATAAATTAACTTTTTATCTGTTCTTTTAACATATTCTTTACTACTTTTCTTAAATCCTTGTTTAATATAATAATATCCCTATTTATTTTATCCACTTCTTTTATGTCTTTGAAAAAAAAAAAATCTTCTTTAGAGTTCCCCATAATTTTTTTCCTGTTTTACATTTCAAAAACACGTTCAGTATTTTTTCATCTTGTTGGTGTAAAGATATTCTATCACTTTTCTTTTTATATGACATATTTCCTTTTACTGATTTATTTACCAGCCTTTACAAAAAATCTTGCCATTCTACTTTCTGATTGCATCATTTTATTTTTAATTTTTACAGCTTTAATTTTTCATCTGTTAGATTTTCCATGGTTTTACATGGTAATGTTTTATCATTACATTCTTCTACCATACATTTCTTCCTTTTTTCTATATCAGTTTTTATTTTCCACCAAAAAAAAAATGTTATTGGTAACATTTTATTTAAGCATTTACATACTTTTTTTTCTTGTACTTTTTTTTTTTTTACCTTACCACAGAATTTATCCTACTTACATTATTACCATTTTACTACTAATCTCTCATATTATTCATTTATCTGTTTGAACACTTTGCACAGTGAAGCAGCATATACCAATGGGTTAATTAACTGTAGACCTGCTTCCTCTTTATTTACATAAAATAATTTTTTTACTGGGTTTAATCTAGAACCCCATATAAATGAAAAAATAGCTGCAATAATTCCTTTTCAAATATTGTTGGCAGCATAAGTACATTTGAAGATTAGGGTCTTTAGTTGTGTTGCATTAGATCACCAGAGCTTGATAACATTGAGTTGGTATAGCAACAAATAACCTGAGTTCTTAGACCAAAGTGAAAAGCAACTGCACTGATTCTGAGGGGCCTAGTTGCATATATAATTTGTGCAATATTTGCTTATCGAAAGAGGTGTACTGCATTCTGTAATACTTAAATTTGTTTACAATTTCTGACGAACCCACCCCCACGGATGGAGCCTCAAGCAGGATTGGTGCAGACGTGGCTATCGGCACCAAGGATGGAAACAATTTTTCCCCATCAGTACTGAATTTATCAAATAAGCCTTTTTTTCTGAATGATATATGATCTGATGATAATCTTCTTTCCATTCATCACTGAAGGGTTCGCTTCCAAGCCCTCGGGACTGAGTCAGCCTTTTTACCATGGTCACGCCAGCCAAAAACTCTCAAGCTAAGCTTCTACCCAGAATGCCCTTCTCCCTGTTACCTCAGATCCAGTTTGCCGTGTAGCCGTAAAGCCTCATTTCAGCCGAGCTCTCAGCTAAGTGGAACTTTATTTGATATTTTGTGTGGACATTTTTTGGATAGTTACTGAACGATTAGTATTTCTAGTGTGTGCTTCTTCTGTCAGACCTCGATCTTTCATCTCTACTATACCCGTTACCATTGGGAAATTTTCAAGTACCATTGTTGGTACGGCCTTTCCCTCTTACCCTTGTGGTAATCCTTCAATACCATAGCTGGTATTTTCCTTTCTTTCCTAGCCTGTTAGTGTTTTTTTTTTTTTTTTCATTAAGGTGTTTGTTTTACTTATACATATCACTATAGTGATACAACTCTGTGGCTTTCTTGAACTGTGTTTGACTTTAGTTCTGACTGGCTTATATTGTTTGCTTGCGGTGTTTCTCCATCAAGATGTCTGATAAGAACGGTACTTCAGGGTTTAAGCATTCTGCTTCATGTAATGGCAAGTTACCTAATAGTGATTCTCATGATGATTGTCTATATTGTTCTGGAGTGCCCCATCTTTCGGTGCAACCTCCTTGTGACATTGTCAGAGTTTCAGTCCGCGCACTCTTAATGAGCGCAAAAATAAACTGATACTGAAAGGGTTACTTAAGTCTTCCTTTTCAGAGGCCATTTCTGCGATGGAAGTCTCAACCCCTCATACAAAAGACAAAAAGAGGTCCCACTCTGTTCCCGCCTCACCATTGGGGTGTTCAGGGTAAGCCTGTGAAATCAAAGGTCCCGAAGTTGTACTTAGAGCATAAATCTGCCTCTACAGCTCCGTCCTTGGCTCCAAGCATATCGAAACATACAATACTGGCACCAGCTTTGGCACCAATCCCGACTCTGGCACCGATGATAGAGCTCACTATGCCTACTATGACTTTGGCACCTGTGGCCACTATGGCTCAGGGCACGTCTTTGACACCTTCGTCAGTTATGATTTTGGAACCGACCGTTTTGGCTCAGAGTGCCACTTCGGCACCGAACATTTTTCCGACCAAGTTGGATTTGACCCCATTACTCCTGGTCTTGAAACTTGACACTTAGGTACCGGCAGACCTTGCACCACAGACCCTATACCCCCCTTCCGTAGATCCATTCCTGGGCCAGATGTATAGTGCATTCATTGACCAACCTGACTCTCCATCCAGAGTATCCACTAGATCCACCAGGAGCCTGTCAGAACATGATGTGGTGGGTCTTCGCCTGCAGGACTTGGGTTGGTTTCTCCATGAACTTCTTACATTCCTCCTTTGACCATTTCGGTTCCAAAGCCACCTGCTCTGACGTCCTTCTCAGAACCCATCACCTCGGCGCCTATGGTGGACCTCACACAGGCTCCGGGTTTGCCCCTTTGGTCTTCAGTTCTTCCGGAACTGGTCCTTCCTCAATCTGGGGATTGGAGGGGGGGGGGGGCAGGAGCCTCAGCTTGGGGCATGGAGCCGTGTTTGTCTTCTGTTCCATCCTTGGTGCCGATAGCCACGTCTGCACCAATCCTGCTTGAGGCTCCATCCGTGGGGGCTGGTTCATCAGAGCAGGGTGTGACCTGGGTCCTGAGGTTGTCTTTCTCGGTTCTGGGCTCCCATCCCTCTTCAGGCGGACCTGCTTTCCACACGAAGGATGAGGGCTCTTGCTTCTGGAAGCACTCATTGACAGAACCCCAGTTTTCGCCCACTGAGCAACAGCTGCCACAGACCACCCCCCAGGGCACTGGGCAGAGAAGCTGCAGGACACCCCTGTTCTGGGCACCCGCTCTTCCGAGTCCTCCTCAGAGACCCCCCACTGATGAGCCCCCTCCAAAGAGGACATGCAAGAGGAAGCAGATGGACTCGCCTGAGGAGTCCTTAATGGAAGACACGGATTACGATGATGGTGAAGGGTCCCCACAGTTTACCTCCTGATGTCTCCTTAAGAGGCATCCTGGAAATGCTAAAACAGAGAGGTGACTGGAAGCCCTCCAACCCTTTGTCTGAGTCCGTGTTCCTGCAGGCTTTCCACGCCCGGCCTTCTACCTCTTTGGTGACCTCGCCTGCTGACAAACTTGTCATGCAGCATGCTTAGAAGAACTCTAATTCCATTGAGGCAATCTCTCGGAGATCTGACAAAATTCTTTCCCCTCCCGAGGAGAACCCGCATTGGTCCAGAGGGTTACCAGCTGATGCTATGGTGGTGGCGGTCACCACGAAAAAGGACTTGGTTGAGGAATGTCCCACTGTCCAGCCGCCCTACAGCGACTCCCAGGCGGTGGACAGACATGGGAATCGAGTTTTTGTATTGGGGTCCTTTGCTTATATGGTCACTGAACTGTTTGGCAAATTTTATGAGGCTCCAGAGGGACTTGATCTCCAAACTCTCTGGGACACTCACAGGACAGCTGTCTGACGAGGTCAGAGACAAAGTGGCCTCGCAGCTTGCAACCCTGGAATCTATCTACAACTCATCCATGAGGTTGCTTTCACATGCGACTGAAGGGGTGGCTAGAGCAGCGGGTCCGGGCATTGTCATGAGGCGTCATGCCTGGATGTGCATTTGTGACCTCACAGACCCCTTCAAATCTTTCTTTCTGAATGCTGCCATTAAAGCATTGCCCCCTTTTGACTCCAAAGTGAAGGACACATTTGCCAGGTGTAAGCAAGATGGTAAGACCCTGTCTGCTGTATTCCTACGATTTTCCAACCCTCAGCATACCTTCTCCCAGAATCAGAGAAGTGGGACAGTGTGGCACAAAAACTCTCAGGGTCCTTTCCGTGCCACACGTAGTGATACTCCAAGGACAAATGGGGAAAAAATTCCGGAAGATGCCCCTACAGAGGCAGAGGAGGTCCTCGTAACCAAGGCTCCAGGGACTCCTCCGCTGGACAGCCTTACCAGCACTTCTGAGAAGCAGATTGCTTACCTCTGTAATCAGTCGGATGTCATTTTTCTTTGCACCAAGCTGCATGGCACTCTATTACCACCGATCGTTGGGTGAAGAGTATAATCACCAAAGGTTACACCATTCCCCTTTCTTGTCAATCAAACCTTCCAAAAAACATCCCAACATTCTACCCAATCAAAGGGAAGAAGCAGCTTCAGAGATAATAAAGCTGTCTCAAAAAAAGGTCATCCAGCCAGTCCCACCAGACCAACATGGATCCGGATTCTACTCAAGATTCTTTTTGGTGCCAAAAAAGACAGGGGACTGGAGACTCATTTTGGATCTCAGCAGCTTAAACAAGTCTGTCATCTAGACCAAATTCCAGATGGTCACGTTTCAGTCCATTCTCCCTTTTTTAAGGGAAGGCGATTGTATGTGCTTGATAGATCTCCGGGATGCGTATTACCACATCAAAATGGACAAACGCTCCAGGAGTCTGCTTCGCTTCCGGCTAGGGACCAGTCATTATCAATATCCTGCCCTGCCATTCGGTCTCTCTACAGCACCCAGAGTGTTCACAAAGTGCATGGCAGTGGTCACAGCTCACTTGAGGCTATTCCGGGTGTTTCCATATTTGGACGACTGGCTTCTCACCGCCCCCACCGAGCATCTTCTGGTAACAGCACTGCTTTATACACTCACTCTCGCAAAACATTTTGGAAATCCATTGGGAGAAATCAAACCTTAATCCTACACAACAAATCAAATTCATTAGAGCAGTGTTCAATACCCAGTCCTGTCTAGTGTTATTCCCAAATCACAGACTCCAGCGATTGAGGCTCCAGCTCTGAGTGATGCTTTGTCAAACAAAGGTTTCAGCAAGAGAAGTTTTTCAGACTGTAGGATCCATGGCAGCTTCAATTCCAATAGTGCCCCTAGCGAAGCTACACATGTGAATCCTGCAATGGCTCCTTTTGTCAGTTGTTCCCAAACTGTCACCCCCTCAGTTACCAGTTTCAAATAACAAACTCCTGCAAGTGGGTCCTCCTTCGGTGGATGAGGCCAGATGCAGATCTTTGGAGTCGCCCATTTCAGTCCCCACAGCCCAGGGCCATTGTGACCATGGATGCTTCCCTGATCGGGTTGGGGGGGGTATTTCCAGGGAAAGACAGTCCCAGGCGCATGGTTGACTTCAGAGGCCCACCTGCATATCAACGTTCTGGAACTAAGATGCTGTTAGCGTTGCAGGCTTTTCATTCGGTTCTCACTTCTGGGACAATTGCAATTCAGTCAGACAACATGTCAGTGGTCTGGTATGTCAAGCAAGGAGGAACCCAAGTCCTACCCCGTGTCGAGAGGCCATGGAAATTTGGCAGTGGGCGATAGCTTCCAACTGCTTTCTGATAGCAACGCATATCCCGGGGAGCTCCATCGTAATTGCAGACAAATGGAGTAGATGCATCCTCCTGCCTCACGAATGGTCCCTTAATCCCGAGGTGGTGACAAATCTTCAGCCACTGGGGCCAGCCTTGCTGCAATCTTTTCGCCTCCACATCAAACAAGTGCAGCAGCTATTTCACCCTGTTTCCCCCAGAGGGGGAGTCTTTCAGGGGGACGCTGTAATCTGTGATTGGCCCACGGGATGACTTTGCACTTATTCTCCCATGCCCCTAATTCCACAATTCCTAACGAAAGCTCTTCAATTGAGATGCAAGGTGATCCTCATAGCCATGTTCTGGCCTCAACAAGTCTGTTCCCATTACTTCAGCCTCGCCTAGTATTCGTGCCGTGGAATCTGGACCCTCTTCCACATCTTATTACTCGCCCCCAAAGGTTAATCCACCAGAATCTTTGCAATCTCAAGCTGACAGCTTGGTTTCTCCACTTCCTTTAGTTGCCAGGCAAGCTAATCTCACCTCACCTGTTTGAGACATCATTCTGGCCTCTCATAAAACATCCACCAGAAGACAATATCAGGCTAAGTGGAAAAGGTTCTCCATCTGGTCTAAGGATAACATGCTAGACCCATATTCGGCTCCAGTTACTGGGATACTGCAATACATGGCTAAGTGTTTTGATAATGGAGCCTCTACCTCTACTGTACGAGTACACCTGGCAGCAATTTCTAATTTCCACAATGTTATAGATGGCACCCCTCTCATCTCTGTCTATGCAAGCAAAGGTTGTTTTAAGGGGACCTCTCATATCAAGCCCCCTGTCAGCCTGTGGAACCATGGAACCTCACCTTAGTCCTTCAGTCTTTGACTCAAAAACCCTTTAGGTCACACTTCTCTGCAGGTTCAAAGTTCTTGTCCTGCAAATCCTTGTTCTTAGTAGCCATCATGTCAGTCAGACGTGTATTGGAGCTGCAGGCATTGTGTACCAAGAGGCCCTATCTGGTCTTCCATAAATACATGAGTATCAATCCATCCTTCCTTCCCAAAGTTGTTTCTGAATTTTCCATTAATCAGACCATTGACCTACCAGTGTTGTTTCTGAAATTTTCCATTAAAGGAGAGTACTGCCTACACTCCTTGGATGTACATAAGCAACTGAGATTTTACCTAGACAGGACCAAACCTATCTATAAGCCTGAACAGCTTTTCATCTCCTTTTCTGGGCCTAGAATGGGAAATGCTGTTTCCAAGGTTACATTATCAAAATGGCTAAGAGACTGCATACGTTTCATCTATTCCCTCATTGAAGAATCTATGCCTAAAGTTAAAGCTCACTCCACTAGATCTATGGCAATGTCTGTAGCTTTCCATTCCAGGGATTCCATGGATGATATTTGTACAGCAACCACTTTGGTTAAGCCTTATACCTTCATCAATCATTACAAATTGGACTTGGTCTCCAGAGGGAGAGCTGCCTTCAGCTTAATAGTATTCAGGAACGTTCTTCCGTAAGGGACGCCCATGGACCTCAAGGTAGCTTGGGATTCTGTCCCATCAGTAATGAATGGAAAGATGAGCAACATCAGATAAAGAAGTTGTCTTACCATTACTTTCTATCTGTGTTCATCTTCTTTCATTCATCAATTCCCACCCTCCTCCCCCCTCCAAAGGCTCCTGGGGGATGCTTTGGTTCCAAGTGGTGTCCTAGGGTATTTGTGCAGAAGTAGACTCTGCTTTACTTTGTTTCTAGGAAACTCGATCTGAGGTAACAGGGAGAAGGGCATTCTGGGTAGAAGCTTAACTCTAAACTTTTTGGCTGTCGCGAGCTTGGTAAAAAGGTCGACTCTGTTTTTAGGGCTCAGAACCGAACCCATTAATGATGAATGATAGAAGATGAACAACACAGACGGAACGTTATGGTAAGGCATAACTTCTTTTTCTCCAGAAAAGACAGGTTGGTCTTTTCTTCTGTTTTTTTTTCAGTTGAATTTTACTTGCAGCTTTATTCGCAAATGTTATACATAACACACAAATTTCATTCATTGTAAAATATATACTCCCTTTCTTTACTACATCACATAAACCTTTACTTTTCTCTTTATTTAAAGCCATCCCTGTCACATCTAGACACTCATTTGTGTAAATTGCTTATTTTATCCGAAATGTATTTTTTGCAATTATAATGTCATCTGCATGTGTTAACAGAACTGGAATTCTTAACCTTTCAGGTGTTGTATACCCCCCCCCCCACCACCTTCATTTTGTAATTTATTTAATTTATTTCACATACCATCACATCCATAACTAATGCAGAGTGTATATAATTCTTTGGGAACCCCTATCTTACACCACTTATCATGTGCACTTCTTGGCTTAACCAGCCATTTACAAGTATTTTTACTTTATTACTTTACTCTGACATGCATAATTTCCTAACTTTTTCACTTATTACATTCTTTCATTATTCCCCATAAAGTTTCATGACCAGTTTCATCAAATGCCGTATTAAGGTCTCCTGTCATGATTTTCCCACTTCTTTTCTATTCATAATATCATCCACAATTTCTGTACTAATAATTCTTGACAACCCTTCCCATTTAAACTTTATATACTATCTTCCATAATATTTCCCATTTTAGTTTAAAATCTCTCTTGCATAATTTTCATAAAGATTTTATAATCATCACTATTCAGTACTATCAGTCTCCAACTGTCTTCTATTTTCCTTCTTCCATAGGAATGTAAGTATTCTACTACATAATTCTTTAAAGATAAAACCTTCATTTAACCTTTCATTCAAAAATCTTTAAAAATATATATTTTTGTGCCAGACCCTTAAATTGTTATACATTCCATATGGTCCTCTAGCGGAATCTATATTTACTTGTCCTAATACTTTATCAAATTCATATAAAGACGTCTACTTTTCCCAACTCCTTGTTTTCATTTTTGTTGACCTTTTTTACTTCGCATTATTTCACTACCTTCTTTGTTTTTTAAATATTTCTTGTGACTGTACTACACTATTCATAATCCCCCCCCCCCGAGTTATTTCTATTTCTCCTTCTGCATTTTTTTTTATTTCTCATTAAATGAACATCATTTTTTACTAATTTGCTTAAATAACTTGATAACTTGTTCTTGTTTTCCTTGTAAAAGAATACCTTTGCTTATATAGTAAGTCTTGTATTTTTTCCTGATTTCTTTCATATAATTCTTTGTCAGTCATTTCTATCATTGTTAGAAATCTTCCAATGCATCATTTGTTCTATTATAATTTTCTTTCTCTACTTTTCTCACATCATATTGCCACTCTAAAAACATTTTAAACATTTTTTATATTTTTTCCTTAAATATTATCCACCATTCAGACCAGTTTTTATAAAATGTTTGCATAGTAATATGATCTTTCCATAACTGTATTAATAATCTCCCTTCTCCTTCATTCCACGCTTTCTCAATTATCCTTTTTATTTCTTTGCCTATTTTTATATATTCCTTGTTTTCCTTTCTCTAGCCATATTTCAAGATCTGAAAATCCTGCTTCAGCTACTTCCCCTTCTGCTGTAACTAAACCTTATGATACCGTAAAATCTGTTTCAGTTCTTTACACACCCCATTTGTAAGTCCATTAATTTTTGTCCAAAGTTTTAACTTAACACATTTTATAACTTCTAACATTTATCTTATTGCTTCCTCTCCGTTTACACTTGCCTCTTAAATCACAATTAACGTTTCCTATTATAATATTCATGTTTATTAATACGTAGTCTAAACTTTCCCTTTCTTTACAACCATTATAAGTATATAATGTTGTATTTCTATATGCTTATTTCCATTTTAAATCTAGAATTGTTACTCATTCCATGTTTACTGAAGTTGCATCTAATATCTTAACTGTATATCTACAGAATACAGCTATCCAGAACATTTTTTTCCCAAATTCCAGATTTTTCCTCCCCATAGTTTCTCTTTAATTTTTCTTCATTTAAGAATCTAGTATCGTCTAATATAATTACATCTACTTCGCCTGTCTTGCACCACTTCAAGTCCATATTCTTACTATATTCATAATAATATTCACATTTACAGAAAGCACTCTAAAATTTTCATTTTCCCTTTTCCTTAGATTCATGGTTCATGATTTCATAACTAATCACTAGGCTAGCTGCCTTCACGGGCCATTCTAAGCCCAGCCAAATTCCCTCCCAGAGGTGGGAATCAAACACTGTACCTTGTATCTGAGAGTCAAATGCCTTAACCATTATGCCAAGTCCCAACCATTAGTGGTATATATTTTTTCATCCATTTCCTTTCTTTCATTTTTATTTTGTACTTGCCCCTTTAAATTTTCTTTTTCTGCTTCTACTCTTTTACAGCTAAAATTCTTGTTTCTTTTAATCTCCCAATTTGTCACCTTCATCATTAATTTCAGAACCTTCTTCTATATCTTCATTATTTTTTCTCATCTAATTTTCTTCTGTTTTTACTACTAGTGAAATTTCTTCTCACTCATTTTCTTTTTCCTTACTCTTGCTTTCATTTTTTTGCAATCCATCCATAAATGTCAAATTTTGTTACATTTATAACATTTCAGTTCACATCTTTTGCCATGTCCCATTTCCCCACAAATATAACACTTTCTTTTATCAGTTACTTGTCAAATGTCATTTTTTACAAAAAAAATGATGTTCTTAGTGTTTCACTGTTGCAGTCATTACATTTGGGTTATCTGCCTGCAGGTAGCCCTCACCCAGCTTGAATATCAAAGTCTTGGATCCTTGCGTCGGATGCTGTCTCTTCTTCCATGACGTCAGATCATCAGGGGTATAAAGCATCCAGCCGACGCCATTACATCAGTCTTTCTTGCCGCACGGTGCCAGAAGCAGAAGCAGTTCGCAAGTGCTGGTTGGCCAACTCCTGAAATTTTCGTTTTCGAGTTTCAGAACCGAAGTCTTCAAAAAAGCTAAGTACCCCGTTGGGAATCCTTTTTCTTGGTCTAAACCGATATCAGTAAAAGTTAACAATTGTATTACCTGTGGAAAGCAAATACCTCAAAGATTTTCATTCGTACTGCACTGCTTGCCTAGGCCCAGACCACAACGTCCCTCGCTGTCGGTTTTGTGCCTTATTTAATCATCCAACTATTCGTCGTCTGTTAATTTTTGCATCAAACTTTTTCGGTACTCTGTTTAATTATCCAGGAATGGCTTCAGTAAGCCATCCGACTACCGACATTCAGAAAAAACATAAAGATAGACCGCATAGGTCCAAAGCTGCCGACTACACTTCCGTTAAGCTAGTCGCCAGTCCATCAGTACTCAGTGAGGTACTTTCGCAGCCCATGTTACCTGCTACTTCAGATTCGCAGGCCTCTACTGAGACACATTCGGAGTCCGGTATGCCACGAGATGCTTCTTCGACCATGGAACCAGCGGATGTTTACCTTGGATGGGTCGGGAGCCGTTGTGCAGGCACTGGCATCTGAGGGTGTATTTAGGAGTACTGACTTGCATTTCAAACCGACACCAAAGCTGGAAGTAGTAAGACACCCCCCCCTATGGAAAACTGTCACAATGACTTAACCTTAAACCTTCCAAGCCCTGCTCAACTGCCTGCTCCCTTAGGGGGAAAGATCGCCTTGCATGCAAAAGACTTGGGAACTCATTACCCAGGACAAATGGGTTTTAAATATAGTTTCCCAAAGATACAGATTCCAGTTCCACACCTTACCAACCCCAAACGGTTGGCCGGACCTACCCCCAAATCAGTGGGCAGAGGCTCAACAGCAGGTTCTCTCTCTTCTAAGCGTCAGGGCTATTCAACCTGTCCCAGCAAAAGAAATGGGACAATGTTTTTACTCAAGACTTTTCCTGGTACCCAGAAAAGACAGCTCCTGGCGTCCTCTCCTGGACCTCTCTTTTCTAAATACCTTTTTCGTAATCCCAAAATTCAGAATGCTAACACTTCATCAGCTGCTTCCTATGCTAAGCAAAGATTCCTGGTTGTCAACCTTAGACATAAAGGAAGCTTACCTACACATTCCAATAAGGGAATCTTGCAGGAAATACCTACGCTTCAGAGCAGGCTATACACGCACTGGCAGTTCTCTGCACTTCCCTTTGGCTTATCTACTGCGCCCAGGGTATTCACAAAGTGCCTAGCTACAGTCACTGCATTTTGCAGGCAAAGAAATATTCATATACACCCATACCTGGACGGTTGTCTAATTCAGGCAGAAAGCCAGGACATGCTACTAAATCATCTGGCATTTGTAAAGAAACTTCTAACCTCTCTGGTACACTATAAATGAAAAGAAATCTCATCTAGTACCCTGCCAACAAATTGTATTCCTGGGAACAAGCTTGAACACAACTTCCCAGATGGCTTACCTCATGCCAGAGAAACAAGTTTATTTGACAGATTACTTCAAACTACTGGCCACAAAGACCTAGCTATCTGCAAGGAAAATCCTGCAAGCCCTGAGGTTCATGGCCTCTTGTATTCTACTAATTCCATATGCAAGACTACATATGAGGAAACTACAATGGTATCTAAAAAGCCTATGGTGTCAACATTCTCAGGACCTGGAATCAATGATTCCTATCATTCCTTGTATAAAGAAGTAATAAGAAAATATGGGTAGGAGATCAGTGCATACAGCAAATACGAACAATTATGGAAATAAATAAAATTTGTTTAAGCGCTTTTCATCAGCCTTCAATGCTGACTTCTTCAGAATACTAAACACCATTAAAGATAGATATATAAATACAAAAATCCACTTAATTGGTACAAACAATTTAAAAGGGCAACACCAGTCATCCATTAGTTAAAAAACACTCCTCATTTTTCCATTTATAAAATCGAGGAACAAATAATACTTGAAATTTTACAATTAATATTAATAAAATAACACATAATGATAACCCAGGCAATATGTATAAAAAGTGGTACTACCACTCTTATGGAAATGTTACGCTGCTCCCATGATTGTGTGTCTTACATTTTTCATCTCTTTAAACTAGCTAATTTTAACAAGCTACTGATCGTACAAGAATCATTAAGCCCTGGGAAGCTATAAGAATTCAGTCTAATTTGCCAGGTCAACTCAAGCTCATCTAGTTTAAGGTTTCTTGGTCCACCCCTAGGGTTTACCTTAACTTGATCTATCACCATAAACTTAAAGCTGTGGTTTCTATTACTATCTACATGTTTAGCAAGTGCATTTTCTAGCTTAAGCTTTTTAATAGCGTATAAATGCTCGTACACCCTTTCTCGTAACCTCCTTTCTGTTTTACCAATGTAAAAGCACGGACAGGATGTACATCTTGCTAAATATGTTACAAACGTTGAATTGCAGTTGTATCTTCCTTTCAATTTGTATGTTCCGTTCATTTGAAAGTTATGCAATGAGGAAAGAGAGATATTACAATTTTTTTCAACGCAGGACTTAAGGTTTTGTAAACCAGACAAGGGTGGTGGTTTGGTGGTCTTTAGCATGACTGAATACAAACAGAGGGATGGGTAAGTTACTTAGCTCTGAAGCATATAGTTCTGCTACTCGTACTGAGGTGAATAGAGCTTACAAAGCTATTGGAGACTGCATAGAAGACTTGTTCATAGTAGGAAACATAGACCAAAAAGTATACAACTATTTGAAAATACTCTACTCCAGATATCTTTCCATTTTTGGTGTACCAAAAATTCATAAGAATATAGAGGATCCGCCTTTGAGACCTTTGGTGGATAGTAGAGGATCACGCACGTACTCCTGTTCTAAGGTAGTGGATGCTATCTTGCAAAAGTATTTGGCCAATGAGACCCAAATTTGTAAGGACTCTTGGTCATTTTTGGAGAAAATAGGTGATCTGGAATTTAAAGCTAATTACAACTTTCTTACTATAGATGTGAAGGATTTGTATACCAGTAATACCTCAGGATGTAGCATTAGAATGGGTGGTTTTTATGCTCAAAAAACATAATGCACCCACCAGAGAGATTGAATTGGTCTCAGTACTTATAGATCTAGTGCTGTCTAATAACTATTTTATTTTCTCCAGTGAGTTCTTCTTGCAAAAAGTAGGGGTAGCTATGGGGTCCCCCTGTGGGGAGAGCATAGCTAACCTGGTAATGGCTTACTGGGAAGCAGAATATGTATTTAAGGGCAATTGTTTCTATGATAAGTTTGTTTTTTACACACGATTTTTGGATGACATTTTCATTCTGTTTAATGGAAATGAGAATGATAGTTTGTTCTGAATTATTTTAATAATACAAGTAACTTCCTTCAGTTTACAGCTATGTACCATTGTGATACTATCGCATATTTAGACATATGTTTAAATAAAAACTATGCTCTGAACGCACTAACAGCTAAAATTTTTAGGAAAAATACATATTCTAACACGCTACTTCACTACACAAGTAGTCACCCTTTCCACCAGAAAAAATCTGTCATCAAGGGCCAGTTGGTACGAGCCTCTAGAATGGTTAGTTTGGATGACGAATTTGTGGATGAGTGCCAGACCATTAAGAATATGTTTTCACATAGAGGGTATCCGGAGTCCCTCTTGGACACACTTATTTGAGGTTTTGGATAAGAGACAGAATAAGATCTATGTACCAAAAGTGCTAAATCCATGTCAATAACCACAATAGAAAGCGACCTAATAGAGGTGCCAGATATTCTGAATGTCACAATGGAGGTCACTAATAGGGTTAGACAAGTAGATATGAATGTCTCAGTAAATTTTATAACCACCTATAGTGCATACAGCAAACATTGTTTGTTTATATTGAGGAAGAATTGGGATTTATTTAAGACCTTTCCAGATATCTACCAGAAATTAGGTGAAGGCCCAATAGTAATATATAGGAAAGAGAAGAATCTCAAATCAATACTGGAAAGGGGATATACAATACAGGTTAGGAATCCGGGGATGAGTAAATGTTTGAATTGCAGTTATTGCAAGTATATGGGTGAAACTAATAACTTTCAAATGAATGGAACAACATACAAATTGAAAGGAAGATACAACTGCAATTCATCATTAGTAACATATTTAGTAAGATGTACATCCTGTCCGTGCTTTTACATTGGTAAAACAGAAAGGAGGGTACGAGAAAGGGTGTACGAGCATTTATACGCTATTAAAAAGCTTAAGCTAGAAAATGCACTTGCTAAACATGTAGATAGTAATAGAAACCACAGCTTTAAGTTTATGGTGATAGATCAAGTTAAGGTAAACCCTAGGGGTGGACCAAGAAGCCTTAAACTAGATGAGCTTGAGTTGACCTGGCAAATTAGACTGAATTCTTATAGCTTCCCAGGGCTTAATGATTCTTGTACGATCAGTAGCTTGTTAAAATTAGCTAGTTTAAAGAGATGAAAAATGTAAGACACACAATCATGGAAGCATCGTAACATTTCCATAAGAGTGGTAGTACCACTTTTTATACATATTGCCTGGGTTATCATTGTGTGTTATTTTATTAATATTAATTGTAAAATTTCAAGTATTATTTGTTCCTCGATTTTATAAATGGAAAAGTGAGGAGTGTTTTTTAACTAATGGAAGACTGGTGTTGCCCTTTTAAATTTTTTGTACCAATTAAGTGGATTTTTGTATTTATATATCTATCTTTAATGGTGTTTAGTATTCTGAAGAAGTCAGCATTGTAGGCTGACGAAAAGCGCTTAAATAAATTTTATTTATTTCCATAATTGTTCGTATTTGCTGTCTGCACTGATCTCCTACCCGTATTTTCTTATTACTGGTTTGTTTATTCCTTGTATAAAGACAGAGTTCCTTTGGTGGGCAGAGGCCTGCCACCACCACAAGGAACTGCCATTCACTCTACCCCCCTGCCGCCCAAACCCTAACAGACGCATCAGACTATGCATGGGGGGCTCAATTGGCAGGGCAGTGCATTCAGGGAGAAATGGAACCCGAGTCAGATGCACCTGCATATCAATCAAAAGGAAATGTTAGCTGTACAGAATTCCCTGACAGCCTTCAAGGACCACATTCTTCCAGGACAATTATTGGTAAAGACAGACAAACACCACTGTTATGTGGTACATAAACAAGCAGGGGGGAACCCACTCGTATCCTCTCTGCAGACTAGCCATGGCTCTGTGGAACACAGCCTTGAGCTACCAAGTGCACCTACAAGCTCAATTCCTGCCAGGCAAGTTAAATTCACTGGCAGACCTAAGCAGAAATCTCATGGACCCACACGAGTGGAAAATGGAACAAAAGATATTCAACATTTTGAGAAACAAATGGAATAACCCAGACACAGACCTGTTTGCCTCCCCTCAGAACTACCAGTTGGACAAATTTTGCACAAGGACTTCCCACAGTCAAGATTGGAAAGTGGATGCCCTGCCCTTCACGTGGGAAAGCATCTCAGTTTATGCCTTTCCCCCTCTGCCTCTCCTCTTGAAAGTTCTGCTAAAGATCAAACAGGACAAACCAAGGACAATACTGATTGCACCAGACTAGCCATGCCAGCACTGGTACCCCCTCTTGCGCAGTATGTCACTGCTGGAACCATGGCACCTGCCTCAGACCCCTTCCCTGCTGTCCCAGCAGGAGGACGAGATTCTGCACCCCCAGCTTCAAACTCTGAACCTTGCAGCCTGGCTAATTCCCTGAGCTCTCCAATAGCATCCATCAGTAAGCAGGTGTTCAGTGTTATTCTGGAGACAAGGAGGCCTAGTACTAGAAAATCCTATGCTGAAAAGTGGAAAAGATACTGTTCCTGGAGCCAGACTCAGGGGTTGGGCACAGCAGTGCCCTGCTTACTGCATATTCTTCAATACTTAACAGAGATGCTCCACAAGGGCCTTTCCTTCTCAGCAATTAAAATTCATGCCTCAGCCATTTCAGCACATTGAGCCACCCCTCTTCTCTCACCCCCTGCTGAAACAATTCCTCAGAGGCGCCAACATTTTAAGACCAGCCAGGAGAGCCCCTACTCCAGCATGGGACCTTAACTTTGTATTGGAAAAGCTCACTCTACCTCCTTCAGCTGCAACTTCAGAGTTAAAATTCCCTTCTTGGAAAACAGCCTTCCTTCTAGCCATCACTTCAGCAAGAAGAGTGTCTGAATTACAGGCCCTCATGGCAGTGGGAGCCCTTCATCATCTCCCATGCAAACAGGGTGTCCCTCAGGACCAATCCTTCCTTTATGCCCAAGGTGGTATCCATTGTGGCCCTTAATCAGTCCATTCATTTGCTAACCTTTTTTCCTAATCCACAGAACAAAGGAGAACGAATACTGCACTCCTTGGACGTGCACAGACAACTTGGATTTTATTTGGACAGGACTAAGCCTCTCAGAAAAAAATGAACAGCTGCTAGTTGCCTTTGCTGCAGGGGCAGAGGGGAAGGCCATTTCAAAGCAAACCATTTCTAAGTGGATAGGTCATTGCATTAATTTCTGCTATAAGCACCATGGAAAACTTACCACACAGAGGATAAGATCACATTCCACCAGGGCTGCATCTGTCTCTTCAGCCTTTCTCAGAGGTGTCCCTACCAGGGACATCCTAGAAGCTGCTACTTGGAGCTCTGTACATGCCTTCACCAAGCATTACCACTTGCCTATTTTTTTCTAAATCCAGAGCTGGTTTTGCCACTGCAGTCTTGCAGGGCTTAATAGCTAGTCCAAATGCTCTCTAACTTCCTCCTCCCTGCCTTAGCTTTGGGAGTCTACCCAAATGTAATGACTGCAACAGTGAAACACAAAGAATGTAGTACAGTTGTGTACATTTACCATAAATGTAGATGTTTGAGTGTATTCACTGTTGTAGTCCTGGTTACCCTCCCTCCAGCCCACTGACTTCTCTTGGCTATACCTTTCTTCTTGTTTAGTGTATTTCAGCTTTCTGGTGTATTTGCTTTTTGTTGGAGGTGTAAACTTGTGTATAATTGCTTCCCATTATGGGGGCACCTGATATCTGGTGCAAGGAAAACTGATGTAATGGCGTCGGCTGCGTGCTTTATACCCCTGACGACCTGACGTCATGGAAGAAGAGAGAGCATCTGACGCAGGGATCCAAGACTTTGATATTCAGGCCAGTTGAGGGATACCTGCAGGCAGATAACCCAAATGTAATGACTGCAACAATGAGTACACTCGAACATCTACATTTATGGTAAGTGTACACAACTGTACTTTTTGGGTTGTCCCTGGTATATTACAACGCCCCTATTTATCATGCTCATATATGTATAATTTTTTCTTTCCATTTTTAACACAATATTACAATCCCATCTGCCAGTCCATAAATCCCCTTTATTATAAACTTGCAACGTCCAGTACTTTGCATATAGTTTTCAAATGTCTTTTCAAAGCCTCTTTCCACCTGTGTTCAAAATTGTACATGAATTTTCTTTTTTGTTTCCCCCGTTAAACACCTTTATCACACAGATTCAGTGGGTTAGTCTTTTTTTTTTTTTTTTTTTTTTTTTTTAATAATCTTCAGGAAAATTTTCCATTGATAGTCTCAAATATATGTCACGAAATGTTTTTTTTTTAAATAAAAATAAATGCTCTTTCCTCGTGTGCTTTTACATCCAAAGGATCTATTAAATTGTCCCACGTCATACATGTCCATTTTTTGATTCCTTTAATTTGAATCCTTACCACATACTTCCATTTTTTTATTATGCCTCTTTCTTTTATGCTATTCCCATTATGCATCCTTTTACTTTCTCTGCATATGTTTTCTTATCCATCTCACCACTATTCTTCCAGATTGTCTTTTCATCCTCCTCTTGTATTTTCTCCATAATTTCCCTCCCCAGAAATGTCTTCATTTTCTGGCTCACTCTGCATCACCGTTTCTGTAATTACATCATCCC
This sequence comes from Protopterus annectens, assembly GCF_019279795.1. Taxonomy (NCBI): domain Eukaryota; kingdom Metazoa; phylum Chordata; order Ceratodontiformes; family Protopteridae; genus Protopterus; species Protopterus annectens. Next base: position 793,504,773 of record NC_056748.1, on the reverse strand, counting down.
ATAACCCTCCCGACTGGGGTTGTAATTATACATTCATCATTTGTTGACTTGTCTCCATCAAACATTTCTTTAAAACCTCTGAGAATCCTGCATGCATTCTCCGATGTTCTTTGTGTTTCACTGTTGCAGTCCTGACTGTTGGGATTTCCTGCCGTGAAAGCCATTGGCCGGCCTGACTATGAGAAAAGTCTTTTCCCGTCCCAGGTTGTCAAACTCCCTAACTGAAGTCAGTACACTTGGGTATAAAGGGAGTCAGCCTGCATCATCACTTTTGTCTTTTCTTGCCGCTAGAGCCTGAAGCATTGTACAAGTGCATCGATTGGTCCACACCATAGAGAAGTTGTTGGAAAGATGAGTACTCCATTGAGGAACTTCTTTCTGTTTTCTTTAACTCATGTCAGATAAAGTAAATAATTATCTCTTCTGTGGTAAACAAATCCCACGTAGAGACTTCCATATGCTTTGTGTCAATTGTTTAGGCTCAGACCACGATGTCTCTAATTATTGTTAATGTGCTAGGTTTAATGCTGGAACTATTGGGCATAGGACTGAATTCTTTGTGTGTTTTCTGAGACAGGAAATCGGTACAATCTCATCTGATGATGACCGCTGGTGGTCCTGAACTTGTTATCCAAGAGCAGAAAAGAAAAGTAAGCTAAGGTCTTCAGATGACAGTCATTCGTCGTCTGACTCTCCTACTAGAATTCTAATTTTCAGGAAGATGAGGCACTTTTGCAGCCCCCCTTCAACCTTTAAAATGGCGACCCAGGCCTCTGAGACCCATTTGGAAGTCCCTTCTAGTTCTACAGCACATACTGATGTTCATGTTTCACTGTTGCAGTCATTACAATTGGGTTAGCCTGCTGGCAGGCTACCCGCAGTCAGCCTGAATTCCAAAGTCTAGGTCCGGCGTCGGTTGCTGTCGCCTCCTCCCTGACATCAGTGTGCCAGGGGTATAAAAGATGCAGCCAACGCCATTTTCTTCAGTCTTTCTTGCCGCGCGGTGCCCGAAGCAAAATCATTTTGCAAGTGCCGGTCGGCCGACTCCCGAGATTTTCAAGTTCGAATTTCAGATCCGAAATCTTCGTTAAAAGCCAAGTACCCTGTTGGGGAAACTTTTTTCTTGCTCCAGACCGATGTCAGAAAAAGTTAATAATTGTATTTTTTGTGGGAAGCAAATACCTCATAAGGATTTTCATTCTTACTGTATTCCTTGCCTAGACCTTGACCACGACATTGCTAATTGTCGGTTTTGTGCTAGATTTAACCAACGCACTATTAAGCGTCAGTTAGACTTTGCATTTCATTACTTTGGCAGACGATTTAATTATATAATGCCGTTGGAACAGCCGACTACCGGAGTTTACAAAAAAAACGCAAAGAAAAATAAAAGGACAGGCGTCCGAAGTCCAAAACCGATGAGGCTTCTTCAAGGCCAGTCGCCGGTTCTCAGGCACTTTCGCAGCCCCTGATGTCTGCTATTTTAGAGCCACAGCCCGATATAGATTCCCACGTGGAGTCAACCAGGCCTACCGAAACTCAAGGTATTGGACCTTCGGAAATCTTTCCCTCAGATGGGTCTGGAGCCACTGAGCAGGCATCGGCTTCTGAGGGCGTTTTCAGGCCTACCCAATTATATATTAAAACAACTTCAGCTTCAAAGGCAAAAACTAAAGCAGCTTTAAAGACAAAGAAACAAGTACAACAGCCCCATGGACAGGCTTCCATGCCTAAAAAGATGCTCAAAATGGCTGAAGACCTGATTACTTTGATCAGGGGTTCTCATCCCCCTCCTGACAAAAGAGGCCTAGGCAAGAGATAGAATATGAATCTTCAGATCAGGTTTCCATTTCATGTGATTCATCTTCTGATCAGCAATACTCTCTTCCTCCTTATGAGGATTCTGGTGCTGAAGAATCTATCCCCTCAGCTTCTCCTCCTGAGGATTATTCTTTTGGGGAAACACTGCATACCATGAGGGAGCATTTCCACTGGGAGAGCCAAGATTATTCAGAATCTAAGAAAAGGCTCAGAGACTTTTTTACTGCCTCAGCATAGGCCCCTTGCTATTCCACCTGTGCTAGACATTGTAGATGTATTTTCAGAGTCCAGTCTGACTCCTGACTCCTTACCTCCAGCTCCTGTTAAGCCAGACAGATACTACAGGGTTCCAGACTCCCACAAATTTCTTTTTAAAAACCCTGCTGCTGACCCAGAAACTCTCTCTCAGGGTCTCAAGGGTGTCAAGGCCTCCACTGCAAAAAACCCTACCCCCTCTGACAGAGATTCCGGGGCACTGGACAGATGGGGTAAAAAGATTTACACTTCTGCTACCTTGGCTATAAGGGCTTTAAATTGTCAGTTTCATATGCTTAAATATCAGCAGTACATAATGTCACTGCTTAAACAGAAAATGTCGGCAAATTCAAAATGTTGACTTTGCAGCAGCTTCTGCCCATGCTGGGCAAGAAGGCTTGGCTTGTAACTTTAGACCTAAAAGAGGCATACCTGCATGTCCCAATCAGACAGTTATGCAGAAGATACCTCAGATTCACAGCTGGCTCAATGCACTACCAATTCTGTGCACTGCCCTTTGGCTTATCTACTGCGTCCAGGGTCTTCTCAAAATGCCTGGCACCAGTGATTGCATTTTGCAGACAAAGAGGAATACAAATATATTCTTACTTGGACGACTGTCTTATTCAAGCAGAGAACAAGGACATACTACTATAGCATCTGGCGTTTGTAAAAAGATTATTAACATGCCTAGGGTACACAGTAAACGAAAATAAATCAAAACTTGTACCCTCTCAAGAGATAATATTCCTAGGTGCAAGCTTAAATACAACTGCCCAGATGGCTTATCTCACGCCAGACAAAGGCAACTGACTACTTGTTTCAAAAGGTTGGCAACAAACACCCAGTTAACTGCAAGAAAAATTCTGCAGGCTTTGGGCTTCATGGCATCCTGCATTCTGCTAATTCCATATGCAAGACTGCATATGAGGAAACTACAATGGTATCTAAAAAGTGTTTGGACTCTTATTTCCACAGCCTGGAAACAATAATTACACTCATTCCCTGCCTACAACGGGAGTTTCAATGGTGGGCAAAGGCCTGTCACCACAACAAGGGGCAGCCATTCACCATACCCCCAACCAGGCAAACATTGACAACAGATGCATCAGATTATGCCTGGGGGGCCCACATGGCAGGAAGATGTATTCAGGGCTCATGGTCCACAATCCAACTGCATCTACATATCAATCAAAAAGAGATGCTAGCTGTTCAGAATGCCCTGACAGCCTTCAAGGATCTACTGCATCCAGGACAAGTACTGATAAAGACGGACGATACTACAGTCATGTGGTACATAAACAAGCAGGGAGGCACACATTCCTACCCCCTTTGCAGACTAGTCATGACTTTGTGGGACACAGCATTGACTTACCAAGTACATCTGCAAGCACAATTCCTGCCAGGAAAGAGAAATACTCTGGCAGATGATCTAAGCAGAAACCTCATGGATCCCCACAAGTGGAAATTGGATCCACAAGTCTTCAGCATGATAACAAGGAATTGGGGATGCCCGGACATAGATCTATTTGCCTCCCCTCACAACTGCCAACTACAGTGATTCTGCACAAGGACTTATCACAAGCAAGCATGGAAAGTGGATGCTCTATCTTTCAGATGGAAAAACTTACAGTATACGCCTTTCCCCCACTGCCTGTCCTCCCCAAGGTACTCCTTAAGGTCAGACGAGAGAAGCCAAAAATGATACTGATTGCCCCAGACTGGCCCCGCCAGCACTGGTACCCAATCCTAAGGAACTTGACTCAATGCCCAGCATGGACATTACCTCAAATTCCTCACATACTGACCCAACAAAACAATCAGATCCTGCACAGCCAACTCAGGACCTTAAATCTGGCAGCATGGCGGATAATGTAGAATTCAAAACACACCTCCCTCTAAAGCAGTTATGGATGTTATCTTGGAGGCCCAGTACCAGAAAATCTTATGCAGAAAAATGGAAGAGATTCTGTGCTTGGAACCAGACACAAGGAATTGACATGATTGTACCAAATATCCCTCAGATTTTACAATACTTAACTGAGATGCTGGACAAAGGCCTATCCTTTTCATCAATTAAGATTCATGCTTCTGCCATTTCAGCTCATTACAATACAGAGCCACCTCTTTTTTCTCATCCATTATTAAGGCAGTACCTCAGAGGAGCCAAAAACTTACGGCCTCCAAGGAGATCACCATTGCCTGCATGGGACCTCAATTATGTCTTGGAAAAACTTGCACTGCCTCCTTTTGAGCCAGCCGCTACAGCTGATATAAAATTTTTATCATGGAAAACAGCTCTGTTCCTAGCAATAATCTCTGCAAGACGAGTCTCAGATCTACAGGCACTCATGGCTGTGGAACCTTTTATCATTTTCCATCCAGACAGGGTTTCTTTAAGGACAAACCCCACATTTATGCCTAAGGTAGTGTCCAGTGTGGCCCTCAACCAAGACTATTCATTTGCCTACCTTTTATCCAAACCCACAGAATAAGGGTGAGAAACTTCTGCATTCTTTGGACATACACAGACAGCTGCGCTTCTACTTGGACAGAACCAAAACGTTCAGAAAGACTAAGCAATTACTGGCAGCATATGCGGCAGGATCACAAGGAAAAGGCCATCTCAAAGCAGACTATCTCAAAATGGATAGGTCACTGCATTCGTCTATGCTATTCTCAACATGGCAGATCTGTGCCTAAGGGCATTAGGCCACATTCAACCAGAGCAGCAGCCAGTTCAGCAGCCTTCCTTAGAGGAGTACCAACCAAAGACATTTTAGAGGCTGCAACCTGGAGTTCAGTGCATACTTTTACAAAGCACTACCACTTGCCTCTCTACTCCAAATCCAGGACAGGCTTTGCCACTGCAGTTCTGCAGGGCCTCATAGCCGCTCATAATTCTATTTAGTTCCAGCCACCCAACCTTAGCTTTGGGATTCAACCCAATTGTAATGACTGCAACAGTGAAACACGATGAACATAGTACAGTTGTGTACCTATCATAAATGTAGATGTTAGAGTGTATTCACTGTTGCAGTCCAGGCTACCCATCCACCATCCCCCTTATCTTTGCTGGACCTTATCTGTTCTTCTCTATTTCTATACTGCCTATGTGGTGTATTTGCTTGTAGATGAAGGAAACTTGTTACATAGTGCTTGTATGCTTATTGACATATTTTTAGCGTACCCTTTGGGGGCACCTGACATCTGGGGCAAGAAAAACTGAAGAAAATGGCGTTAGCTGCATCTTTTATACCCCTGGCGCACTGATGTCAGGGAGGAGGTGACAGCAACCGACGCCGGACCTAGACTTTGGAATTCAAGCCGACTACCGGTAGCCTGCCAGCAGGATAACCCAATTGTAATGACTGCAACAGTGAATACACTAACATCTACATTTATGGTAGGTACACAACTGTACTTTTGGCTTATCGGTTGGGTCCAAGACTGCTCAGCAGGCCATGGCTTCCGACGAATGTTTATTAACCAGTGACACATCAAGGTCTAGGCCTATGCCTGTGTATTTTCAACCCAGGGAGTCCGTTGCCAGGGTGTCTGATGCACCTAAGCCTAAGGAGAAGCCACCCCAAAGAAAGACAGTGTGGCAGGGCCTTCTCCTAGGGCTACGGGATCCCAACAGGATTTGATCAAACTGGCTGAAGACTTAATTAGCATTGTTGGAGCTAGACAGACTGTAAGGGATATAACCCCAGGAAAAAGAAAAATGGATACCCATCTTGAATTCTTTCCAGACCAATTCCAATGAGAAGAAAATTCTGATTTGGAGGAATCTGGATCAGAGGAAAGCCCCTTTTACACTTGCTATGAAAAATCTGATTCGGAAGAAAATTTTCCCTTTGCTTCCCCAACAGAGGAGCTTGCATTTGGAGAGAGACTCCATGCTATGACGCAGCATTTTCAGTGGGAGGCACAAGAATACCCAGAGGCCAAAAAGAGAGGGAGATCTAGGACCTCCCCGAACACAAACCATTAACTATTCCACCCATTTTGGAAGTGGGAGAGGATGTTTTCCGGATTTCTCCTTAAATCTGCACTCCCTCGCCCATGCCTCTGGGAAACCTGACAGGTTCTACAGGGTACAAGCCTCTCAAATATCTGTTTAAAACTCTTTCTTCTGACCCAGAAGTGGTCACTCCAGGGCCTTAAGGAGCTAGAGCCAGTTTTTCCAGGAACCCTTTGCCTGCGGATAAAGAGAGTAAGGCTCTTGATAGGTTAGGAAAGAAAGTATATACTTCCACTTCTCTACGAGGGCTCTCAGCTGTCACTTCCATATGATCAAATGCCAGCAAAACGTTCTCAATCAGTTTAAAAAATATCTGTCCTAGAGGATAAAAATCTTTCCAAGGAACTTTTAGACCTGTTCCACTGTAGTTTACAGGTAGCTACACATTTCCTGCACTGTTGGTATGATGCCATGGAGGCCTCCTGCAGGCAGCTGTCATTGGCTCAGTGATTAGGAGACATGTTTGGCTTAGGGGGCAGTCTCTCCCTGATCATGTAAAGGCTAGCCTTGCATCCCTTGACAAAGACAGCATTTTTGGCCCTAAAGCAGAAGCAGTCTTCAAAAGTATGGAGGACAAGGCTAACAGTAAAGCAATTTCTGCAAGTGCAGCCTCCTAGTTTCAGCAGGAACTTCCCTGCTAAGCATTGGTCCTTTTCCATCCAACCTATGAGTAAACAGAGGAAGCCTCGGAGGCACAGAACCCCCAAGCAAAGACCTCAGCAGCAAAGATCAAAGCAGTGAACCTCTGAATCTCACAGGCAAGGGAGTTCTAGGCCAGAAGCCACAGCTAGAGAACAATTATGACTCTCTCACTGCTCCACCCTCCCATTCTCACCCCAAATCTTGAAGGAAGGCTGTCACTTCCATCAGAACTGGACCCACATCACTTCTGATCAGTGGGTTGTAAACATCTCAAATGGTTACAAACTCACTTTCAAAGAACCTTTAAAATACTCTGGTTACCCAGATGGAACTCAAAATCAAAAAACACAGGCTCTTGAAAAATTCAAATTCTGTGCTCCCATAGAGCAGTGGAATGAGTTCAAGGAATAAAAAGGGAAAGGTTTTTACTCGAGGTTATTCCTAGTCCCCAGAAAGAAAAGGATATTGGTGACCCATTCTGGACATCTCCAACCTAAATCATTTTCTTAGGGTGCGGAAAATCAGAATGTTGACCCTTCAAAAATAACTACCCATGATAACTCCTTAGGCTTTCATGGTCTCAGTAGTCCTAAAAGATGCCTATTTGCACATTCCCATACAAAAGTCACACAGAAGCTTACTTTGCTTCAGAGGAACATCCAGTCACTATCAGTTTTCAGTAGTGTCCTTTGTATTGTCTGCAGCTCCAAGGGTTTTCACAAAGTGCTTGGCTCCTGCTGTTACTTTCTACAGGACCAAAGGGGTCCAGATTTACTCCTACCTACATGATTGCCTGATACAAGCCATAGATCTGTCAGTGATCCACAAGGACCTGAAATTCACACAGGCTGTCCGGACTTCCCTGGGGTTCACACTAAATCTCAAGAAATCCATCACTGTCCCTACCAAACAGTTTTCCTAGGGGTACTCTGGACTCTTCAGTTCAGAGGGTGGTCTTCCCCCTGGACAAAGTCACTTTTCTGACGGACTACTTCCAAAACATCCAGAAAAGCAGTGCATAACAGCCAGAGAATTCCTCAGAGTGCTGGATACATGGCATCCTATATCCTAATGGTGCCCCTAGCCAGCCTGCACATGAAGAAGCTTCAGTGGTACTTGAAAAATGTGTGGTGCTGGAGCTCTGATTCCCTGGACACTAAAATAAACCTGATATCTTGCCTCAAACAAGAGTTCACATGGGTACAGGCCTGCACCCAGAATCAGGGCCTATCCTTCAGATTTACACCCCAGGGCCAAACTTCACCATGGATGCTTAGGATATAGCCTGGGGTGCCCATGTCCAATGCCTCCAAACCCAAGGAAAATGAGACACTGAGTACAGGAGGAAACACACAAATTGGAAAGAACTTATGGCAGTACAAAAAAGATTACTGGCCTCCAAAGAAAAATGGATACCAGAGGTCCTGGTAGTAGAGAAACAAAACCACAGTCATGTGGCACATAGGCAGGGAGGCACGCATTCCTACGCCCTGCACCATCTAGTCATGCAAATCTGGGAGACTCCCCGCTCTCTAGGGCTATGCCTAGTAGCACAGTATCTGCCAGGAGAACAAAATACTCTAGCAGATCACCTCAGCAGAAACTTGACAGACCCTTACGAATGGCATCTGTATCGAGATACGTTTCTCAGTGTAACTCAGAAATGGGGGGGGGGGGGGCATCCAACAGGTGAACCTATTTGCCAGAAAAGACCATGCTCACTTGAAAAAAATCTGTACCAGGACAATGCAGACATCTGCATGGAGAACAGATCATGGAGAACGGATGCCTTCTCATTCCCGTGGAGTCACCTTTTCATTTATGCCTTTCCCCCCTTGCCTCTTCAGCCTCGAGTGCTCCTAAAGGTAAAGGAAGAGGGTCCAAGGGCCGTACTGATTGCTCTGGACTGGCCCAGACAGTACTAGTTTCCACTCTTGAGCTCACCAACTAGAAACCTTGGCTCTTAACACAGAGGGTAGACCTCCTTATCCAAAACAAAGTGAGGATTTTGCACCCCAATCTTCAGACTCTCAGCCGTTCATCCTGGATAATTCCACAGCACCCAACTACAACACCAACTTAAGTCAGCAGGTGCAAGACATTCTATTAGATCAGAATGCCTAGCACTAGAAAAATCTTACTCGGCCAAATGGAAAATATTCTGTTTGGTGCCAGAAGCACCACCTTGAGCCAAATTCAGCTGACATTTCAACCATCCTGGAGTACCTGGCCAGTCTGGTGGATAAACACCTCTCTTATTCCTCCATTAAAATATATGCCTCAGCTATCTCTGCTCACATCCGTACTCTTCCTCCAATCTTTTCACACCTCATGCTGAAACCAATTTCTTAGGGGTGTCATTCACATTAGACCTCACAGGAGGAAACCCACCCCTCCACGGGGCCTCAGCTATGTCCTAGAAAAATTTACTTTGCCTCTTTTTGAGCCTGTAGCTAATGCTGTTTTAAAGTTTCGTACTTGGAAAAGTGCCCTACTACTGGCTGTCACATCACTCAGGAGGTTATCAGAGTTGCAGACCCTGATGGCAGTGAAACCTTTCATCATCTTCCATAAAGCCAGGGTCTCCCTCAGAACTAATCCTTCTTTCCTCCCTAAGGTGATCATGAAATGTACCTCTAAATCTGGCCATTCATCTACCTACCTTCTTCCCCAACACTCAGAACAGAGGGGAAAGAATACTTCACTCTTTGGATGTCCACAGAACGCTATACTTCTACCTAGACAGGACAGAATCATTGAGGAAATCAGACCAGCTGTCTATTACCTTTGCACCTGGATCTGAAGGAAAGGCAACTTCTAAACAGACAGTTTCCAAGTGGATGTCCCACTGCATTTCTTTTGTTACAGCCATCATGTCAGAAATCTCCCTGAACTAAGTAAATCACACACAACTATGGCCACAGCCACTTCTTCAGCTTTCCATAAGGGGGTCCCACTAAAGACATTTTGGAGGCATCCACCTGGTCTTCTGTGCCTACCTTCACAAGGCACTACCACCTTGCCAGACTTTTCCAAGTCTAGAGCAGGATTTGCATCTGCAATCCTGCAGGGAATCTTTTCCTCTCCATGATCTCCTTCCACCCTTGATTTAAGCTTTGGGAATCTTCCCAACAGTCAGGACTGCAACAGTGAAACACACAGAACATAGTACAGTTGTGTACACTTACCATAAATATTTGTGTGAGTGTATTCACTGTTACAGCCTTCTTTCCCTCCCTCCCCACAGCCTACTAGGTAAGCTACTAAAAGCTACTAAAATCGCCATGGGACACTACCCCAAACTACCTTGGTTTATGTCCCCCTACCTTGGTTCACCTTTGAGTTTTCATAGGTTCATACGTAGGTACTAGGCTATTGGCCCTAGGGCCTATGTAAGCCCAGCCAAACGGTATCTTGGCTTTTGCCACCCAATAAAATTATTTTCCTGTGCCCCTGTTAAGCAGAGCCACAGAAGTGATCCCCGGGGTGAATTTCCTATCTCCCATCCAATCAAGATTTTTCTTGAGTGCTAATGAGGAGCTTTGTTTGATATAGATAGGTAGTTTGTTCCAGAGTATGGGTAGTTTGTTCCAGAGTATGGGAAGTCTTTGGGACAGGAATCTATCCCTCCAGCATGTTCTATTTATTGTGGTGACAAGGTTTAGGTCCATAGAGCATGTAGCTCGGAGTGATTGGGATCTCTAATTGGAGCATATCCAACAGCTCTGGGTTTGACATAGCATTGTATGTTAGGCAGATATCACCTCTGTGTAGGCGATATTCAACAGAGTTAAGCTGGAGTTTTTTTGAGATGGTCTGCATAGGGCATCTGTTTGAGGCCGGTAATCCTCTTTGTGAGGTATTTCTGCGGCCTTTCCAGTTGTAGATGTCTTATGAGGTACATACCAAAAGGGGTGTTGTACTCTGTAATGGGTCTAATGAGTGATGAGTAGAGGGGAACAATGACCTCTTTTTTCCTGGATGAGGTGTGCCACATAGGATTTCCTGACTACTGTGGCGATGTGATTATCAAAGGAGAGACTACTGTCCACCTGTGGCCCAAGGTCTCTTATCGCACTTTCGGTGTTAAGTAGACTACCACCTTTGTGGTAGCTCATGGGTACAGAGTTTTTACCAAAAGGGATGACAATGCACTTTTTGGCATTGAGCTTGAGGCCATGGCTTTGACACCAGGCATCTGTCTCATTGAGGCCCTTTTGTAGGATGTCCACATCGTTAGGAGTTTTGATTATGGCTCCTAGTTTGCAGTCATCTGCAGAGTTTCTTAGCCTGTACTTCAGAGAAGTAGATACCAAACAGGAGAGGACCTAGGACTGAACCCTGTTGTACTCAACTGGTCTGAAGTTGGATTTAGAGTCTGCTACTTTCACAGTGTGGGTTCTGTCAGTGAGCCAGATGGCAACCCATCTTGTGACATAGGGATTTATACCTAGTTTAGTGAGTTTATCTATAATTCCAGAGTGGGGGAATGGTCTCAAAAGCTTTGGAGAGATTTAGATAGGCTGTATGAACCACCTTACCCTCATCTACGGCTTTGGTGACCACTTCAAAAACGTCTATCAGGTTTAGGAGACCTCTTCTGCCTTTTACAAACCTGAACTGGGTAGGGTCCAGAGTTTGGAGTTTACCAGTGTCTTTGTTTATAAGTTCCATGATGATAAGTTCCATAGCCTTGCAGACCAGGCTCGTCAGGCTAATGGGGAGGTCGTTCCCAGGGTCCATGGTGGCTCCCCCTTTGTGGAGTGGGATAACCATTGCTGTGCACCATTCAGTGGGCACAAAGCCTGAGGTGAGGCTATGATTGAACATGGTACTTAGGTGGGGTGCCCGTTTGTTCTTTAGTTCATGTAGAACGCAGCGTGGGATGCTGTCAGGTCCCATGAGTGCTGTGTTCTTGGCTTTGGAGAGTTTTTTTTTTTATACCTGTGCAGCCATGATTCCAGGAACTTTGCATTCTTTCGGTATAGAGATGGGCGCTCTAGGGGATAAGAGAGGGGTAAAGTTAGCACTGAACCTATCTGCCAGGATGTTGGCAATATCAGTTGGTTCTGTATATTTAGTGCCATTGTGCTGTAACTCAGAGCAGATATGAATGTTGCCATTGAGATTCTTGCCATAGCTATAGAATGCTTTGTGGTTGTCTTTAGAATCTGTGGCAGTTTTGTTTTCGTAACTAGCTTTGGAGGATTTTGAGGGATCTCAGCTTACCAAGGCTGACCACGGAGTTCCTCCAATCATGGGATTTTACTCTTTTTTGCAACAGTATCTTTCTTCTGTTGTAGAGTTTGTTTATGGCAGTGGACCACCAGATTGACTTCCTTTTTTTGGAAGATAGCATCTTGGTTCTAGTAGGGATTGCACGATCCATGCGCTCGTGTAAGTGCTTATAAAGTGCAGTTGTATAGGATTCAGCAGTCGTACCTCTGTTGGGTGTCATGAAGTTTGCCACTTCTGTCTTAAGAAGCGTGAAGTTGGCTTTGGAGAAATGTTTTACGATGGTTTCTGTAATGGGGGGTGGGGGTGGGATGTAGATGTCTAGGGTGATTTGCTTGTGGTCGGATCTGACCAATGAGGAATTAACCTCTGTGGAACACCGGTTGCCCATGTTGGTAATGACCAAGTCTAGGATATTGCTGCCCCTGGTGGGGGTGTGGATAAGTTGATCCAAGGCATTGGAATTTATGAATTCCAGAAAACCTTGAGCGCAAGAGTTTTAGTACATGAGTTGTTTTCCCAGTTAATGGTGGGGTAGTTGATATCGCCCATTATTAGGGTGTTAGGTTGTACCCCAATATTTTCCAGTATATCAAGTAATGAGGAATGGGAATCCTGGGGCTTGGTGGGGTATCTGTAGCAAGCTACAATTTGGTCTTGCCCAGAGTGAGTTGCGCTTGGATAATCTTGGATGCATTATGCTGAGCAACTAGCCTAGAGTTGTGGATATCCTTAATGAATATGGACACGCCTCTGCCTTTAGTGCTTCGGTCCCAGTTAGGTGGCCAAAAGGTGTGGTATGAATTATAGCCTGGTAATGCAGGGCTGCTCTCTGGAGCCTTGAACCAGGTCTCTGTCACTGCAAAGATGTCATTGTTCATTTTAAGGAGTGCCTCGAGTGAGTGCATTTTGAGGTTTAGACTTCTAGCATTAAGTGGCATTTCTTGCTTGTACCTGTTACAGTGGTAAATTTGTCATTTGACTCTTGCCTGAAAAAGGTACTATAGGGGTGGCAAGAGCCTTAACCAGTATCCAGAATCTCAAGGGTGACAGGTGCAGGCCATCTCTGGCAAAGCATCGTGGTCATCCCAGGCAGACAGATACTGGATCCCCTTAGAATGACACCAGAAACTTAGCCAATTGTTGGTCAGTCATTTTGTCCTTGTACTGTGGTATCATTCTAGATGATGGCAGGCTGCTACTAAGGGCTAGGGTCATACCTGCCTGGGCTACAAGATCAGACAGCTCCTCCATGTCTCTCTTCATGTAGTCCAGGGAGGTATGTCTCAGGTCATTACCACCAACATGGACAATGACAGAGTCATATTTGTACTTGTTGTGGAGTGACCCGAGTGTATGCCTTATGTGACAGATCTTGGCACCTGACAGTAACTTTCTCCTTGTTTAGCCTGGTGAGTGGAACATCATTGTGGCTGACTATAGAGTCACCTATGACTAGAGTGTGGGTACGTTATGCCTTATGGGCTGTGGTTGAGTGGCACACTGAGTTTGTGGGCTATGTGTCATTTGGGTTGTGTTGTGGGGTGGAGGTTGCTTACGTTTCTGCTTTGGAGGTCCCTGTTGCTTGGGTAGATTTTTTTGAGAGCCTCCACGAATGTAGGTGTGTGTTTTGTGTTTCTGTGTGTGTGTTTTGGTGGTGTAGGTTTTGAGGGACTATGTGATGAGTGTGGTGTGGCGCAAGTGTTTACCTTCTCCTCTTGACTGCCTAGTCAAGTCTTGGGTGAAGAGAGCTTTGCTTCCAGTTTGGCTCTAAGTGCATCTCTCACAGGTTGTAGTGTTGGGTGGTAGGAGGAGAGGGTTGTCTGTGTACATGAGGCAATTGCTGCATTGCCCCAAGATGCCCAGATTCATCAGGTAGACAGGAGAAAACACCGGTAGCTGACCCTTAAACATGCCTGGATAGGTGCTTATTAAGTACTAAAAAACTGTTTTCCTCTAGACAAGTGAGGAAAGTTGAGTGCTGTAGTAATTTTGTAGCTTATTTAGTGCTTACAATGAGTTCTGAACAAGTGCTGAGCTCAAAGAAACAGATTTGAGTGTTGAAACTAGAAAACTGGCTAGTTCCAAGAAACAAAATTAAGCTAGAAGGCTTCCCTCCAACACAGGCTTGGGGGCTCAAAAGCTTACAAACAGTCCTGGATACAGCAAATCTGTATCTGGACAAAGACGACTTGCAGGAAAGGCAGGAAACAAGCTTGGACCGGCCAAGGGCTTTCACGACAGGAAATGCCAAAAGTCAGGACTGCAACATTGAGTACAGTCGAACATCTATATTTAAGTGTTCACGCTGTACTGTCTTGATATTGGCCCTCTCCTATTTCTTTCACCACTCCATTATCTCCTACTCTATTCATCTCCCTCCAGGCCACCTCCTGGATGGAAACAGGAAGTGCTCATGCAAAACTGATCCTACTCGCAACAACAGCAAATTGGGGAAGTTTCCCAATACCCTGGCTAAATTTCTCCTAGAGGTACAAATGTCACCTCGGGTCTTTACTGAAGAGAAGGTACTAGCCTAGTGGGACTAAACCCAGTCATCAAAGGATAAATAAAATTCTCTGGAAATCATCTAGCCATATATATTTTTAGAATTTTAGAAGTTGTAGACCATTCAATTTTTCTGTTCATTTTGCATTTATCAGTTGTCCTCACAGCAAGATCTGCAGCAATTCTTGAATGTCGGTCTCCCACAAAAAAATGCTAATAATTGTGACTGTGGCAAATGGTTTGTTATGAAAGATTTTCAGACTGCTTTCATGGTTTGTTTTGAAAATATTAACGCCTACTGGAGACCGGATTTTACAGCAAGGTTAACTCTAGTGCCAAGACCAGGAGGTTTAAAATCATCACTTTGCTTGCTCAAAACGAAGTAAATAACTAAAACCAACAGAGCAGACAAAGAAGTTACAGCCTAAACCAGGGCTCAGTGTAGTGGTGGAAGAAGATCTGAAGAAAGGAAATCGATGTGTTCTACATTTAAGAGTTCTGATGTAATTAAATAGACTTCTAAAGATCAGAATTAAAATGAGAAATGGAAGAATGTGTTTCTGGCACTGGTGCTTAACGTTTGTTTTTACCATCAGAAAGGACGAGGTCTGCACGTAATGTACTTTGATAAGGGAATTTTTATAGATTATGTACATAGATTTATTTACACAAACACAGCGAGATGTAGGTAGGTAAAATAATCTTCAAGGAAACCGATTTGACAGACAAAATGGTGAATAATACCGCATAGAGTGTAATAGAAGAGATCCATCGACACAGTTTCCATAGTATTACCACACAACAGCTTGCACTTTTGTGGGGTCCATAACAAGCCCTTTTGTGGTCTTTTCTCATTTTTTACTGTACTTCAGTCATCTTTTTTATATTTCAGAAGGCCATTTATAAGTGTTTGTATTTGGGATGAGAATCACTTAACCAAATTTTCAGACGGACGCATTTTGGTCAGATTAATAACTGTAGTTTGAACAGCTAAAAGATATACTTTAAGCCCAATTTTCACTATGATAACTGTTCTTATAATTGCAGATGTGCCAAACATTTCTAATCTTCCTGTTAACTTTAAGGAGGTAGATATAAGTAGATGCTGTCTGGTGGAGGAGGCATCACTTACCGCCCCCCTCAACAGATTAAATGTTTGTCTGCATGAGCGTGTACTTGTGGGCAAACTTATTCTTGTGTTTGCATTTCTAGGGTGTTAAAAGCATGAATAGTCATCACAGCAGTGGTATTATAACTTCATGTAGCATGAAGTTACAATGCTGACATTTTAAGACGTAGAAAGAAGCAGCTGGAGGCAGCCAAGAAGTGGATCTTTTTCCCATGGGTCTTATTGATTGATTGTGCACACTGACATTTTGGCAGTAGGAGCATTTCACAGGTGCTGCTTCCTGAAAAATAATGTTTTAAAAACATCTCTAAAGAATATCGTTTTTATTCCTTCCATCCGATCTGACTATTCAAGCAGTCTGTCAGATACATGCTGTCATAGCTAGAGTTCCAGCCTTGAGCTCCTAATACCTTTCACTTCCAAAGTGCACCTGTCCCCTCTAGACCAGCTTCCCTAAGACCTCATTTGTTACCATCATGTTAGAACCCAGTCTTTGCTGCACAGCTAAATGCTCCACTGCCTTTTGTAAATATTTAAAATATTGAGAAAGACCTTTATTATTAAGAGTTTGCTTCCTAAATTGCCAGTCCCATTTAGGTGTCTATCTAGTAATTTTTCCAAGAAAAGTCTAAAAATAGTATGCGCTGTGACATTCCATAGGGCCTTTTCCTTTCAAACTACTCTTATCTTAAGATATTCTGCTTCGGTGTTCTGTAATATTAGCATTTTAAAAGTAGAATCTTAAGATTTAGAATTAGATAATGGGGAGAATTTATTTTTTTCTCAGCTTTTGTGCTTATTGGTGTTTCTCTCTCTTGCTCCTGTAGCTTCCAGTTTTTTCTCTCTCTCTCCTGTAGCTTCCATTTTTTTGGCATGGATAATAAGGAAGGAAATAGCTTTTTTAAAAGAGTGCTTCAAATGTGGGCATAGACTCCCTCGCCCTCAAAATGGTCATGAGATGTGCGCTTAGTCTCTGGGGTGGAATATTTGACAGCAGACTTCTCCATATGAAAGCCCTTTGGGAAGAGGCCCTTTCAGAGAGAGAATGTGATTTTGAAAGGTTTCCTTCCTCTTGGTCCTGAATGAAGTGAGACCAGGGTCAAGAGCAAGTCCTGGGAAGAGAAAGGTAGAGAAGAACTAAGAAGAGGGAGGTGGATGATGAGGTTTTATCATCAGTACTCAAGACTTTGAAAATGGCTTCCCCTTCTAGGTTATATCCAAAACTACCTCGTTTGGCTGTAAGAGCCCATCCTGATTATGGAAGAGACATCAGAAAGGTGATGGAGTTGCCATTGGAGTAGGTCCATTCTTGGATGCCTTCCCTGCTATCCTTCGGTTAACACAATCAGATCTTTTAGGTCCATCAGGAAGGCTTCTGACTTCGAACTGGGTCACATGATGAAGGGCTTTTTGAGGAAGCAGGTATGTGCATCATTCCGCCCTGTGAGGGTGGAGAAGACAGATTCCTTTTTCCTGATCTTGCTCCTTTTCAGATCCACCTCTCTTGGCCAGTATGCTTAGAATGGATAACCAGGTTGAATTTTGTGTTTCTGTCACCGAATGATCCTTATACCTTGTCCCAGAATCCCTGGATTTGTTTCAAATGACACCCAAGTTTCTGTTACTGAGTGGGACTTGGTCACATTGACTTGATGCAGAGTGTGCTGTATCATCCTCAAAGCTGTCCTTGGGAGCACCGGGTTCGGGGGATTCTTGGTCTTCGATGCATCTGTTCCACTTCCCTCTTGGAGGCCTTCCCAAAGGGGAGTTTCTCAGCTCTGGCGGTTGGCTGAGCCACTTTTGAGGTTATAGGAAGGATAATTACATCTCCTTTGAGATTTGGTCAGCAAACTTCACAAGTCAAGGTTCTATACCTGTAAAGCTTCTGCTATTGCTTCATTCCACACATGCATCCACTGATCAGAATTGAGCCTTAAGCCTCGAACAAGCAGTACAGGCACTGTCACACTGCTCTGAGGACTCATAAACCACCGTCTGATGTGCCTCAAAATAAAACATGCAAAACGAAGCATCTGCACTCTCCATCAGAGTCGCTTACTATGGAACCTGACTAACTGAGACTTCCCCTCAGTCTTCACAAGAGAATGTTAGTCTGATGTTAATCTTCGTTCATCCCTTACTGATGGCTTATTGGTTCCGTCCTCAGAACTGAGCTGGCTAATATCAAGTTCGGATCAGCCAAAAATTCTTGAGCCAAGGCACTACCCAGAATGCTCTGCTCAGTTACCTCAGATCTCATTTGCCACGTTGCTGTATAGCTGTGTCAAGCCACTCTCTCAGCCAAGTGTCTAATTTTTTGAAAGTTTATACATTGTTCTTGCTTTAAATTTTTCTCAAAAGTTTATACTAATATTTTCCTACCCTGTCGTGTACTTCAGACTCTCTCCCTTTACCTTTATTTACCCTCATTCTTACCTTGTGGCAATTCTTCATTACCATCATTGGTAATCCTTCCTTTCTCTTCTTACCCTTTTGGGTAGCCTTTCTTCTTCTTTTTGATACTGTTCTCCACACCAGTTATGTCAGATAAGAAAAGTAGCATTGGCTTCAAGCAGTGTAAGGATTGCGGCCGTAAGTTACCACTTTCCAATGGCTATGACTTGTGTCTGCTGTCTTAATGTCTCCCACCTGACTGTGGATCCTCCGTGTGGGATTTGTAAAAATTTCTCTACCAGGACGCTCAACGAGAGGAAGAGTAAGTTAATTTTGAAAGGTCTCCTCAAGTCTCCTTTCTCTGAGGCTGTTTCTGGGTCAGAGGGCTCACCCCCTCCTGTTAATAAACCCCACAAGAGGCGTTCTTCCTCTTCTTCATGAAGTCGCTCCCTTCTTCTTCCTCTGGAGATCTTGGGGAGTCGACTCATAAGAAGGTGAAATTAATTACTACTTCGGTGCTGCACCTGTGACCCTGTCGGCTCCAAGCTCAGCACCGCCCCACATGATTCTGACTACAGCCGTGTCTCCTTTATCGATATCGGCAATGGAGTTCCCGGTGCAGACAACTACAATTCCAACAGCTCTGCCGCAACCCTTATTGGCACCATTGGTGCAATCACCTTCAGCTCCAAGTATGACTCTTCTGTACTCCAAGGCGCAGACATTTTCGGCACAGACATGCTTTGGTGCACTCCTCCTCGGCACCATCCTTATTGCCGGTGCAGACACTTTCCACTACGGCACTGTACCCTTCGGGGCAGACTTTTGCCTTTACGGTGCAGACATCTTCAACTACTGTGGCGCTGACATCGTCGGAGCAGACTACTTCTACACCGTTTTCTTTGGTGCAGACATCCTCAGCTCCGGCTCTGCACCTATTGAATTAGCAAGGACCAAATATTTTCCTTCCCTGGATGCTTTTGCTGGCAGTCAATATAGTCGTTTCCTAGAAAGGCCGGAATCGACGTCAGCTTTTCTCCACGAGGTCAACCAAGAGTCTCTCTGAACAGGATGTGTTGTGGCTTGTTGACCAGTTGCTTGAGGCAAGAGGTCTCTCCCAACTGTGAAAGTCCAAGTTTTCTCATTCAAGTGAACGTATATCTCTTCAAACCACCAACGTACACTCCTTCGACTTGTACTCAAGTTTCAAAGCCTGTTATTCCAACAGCAGCTTCCCTTCCTCCGACTCCAATAGTGGATCTCACTTTGAAACTAGAGTCGTCCTTGTGGACCTCAGTGCACTGGGCATCAGGCTCTTCTCAAGCCAGTGGCTGTGCCATGGGGGAGGGCATTCCTGACTCCATGATGTTTTTTTCTATGGCACCCTCCAGGGATCATAGGTTCATAGGTAGATACTAGGCTATCGGCCGAAGGGCCTAAGTAAGCCTAGCCAGCAAGGTTCCCTGGCTTACGCTGCCCAAGAAAGTTAATTTCCTGTGCCCCTGTCGAGCAGAGCCACAGAAGTGATCTCCGGGGTGTATTTCCCATTTCCCATCCACTCATCAAGATTTTTCTTGAAGAGTGCTAATGAGGAGCTTTACTTGACATAGATGGGTAGCTTGTTCCAGAGTATAGGAAGTATCTGGGACAGGAATCTATCCCTTCAGCATGTCCTGTTTATTGTGGTGACAAGGCTTAGGTCCCTAGAGCGTGTAGCTCTGAGGGATTGGGCTTTCTTCAGGTGTAGCATGTCCAACAGCTCTGGATTTAACATAGCTTTATATGTTGGGCAGAGATCTCCTCGGAGTAGGCGATATGCTACAGAGTAAAGCTCGACTTTTTTGAGACGGTCAGTGTAGGGATTCTGGTTGAGGCCAGTAATTCTCTCTGTGAGGTACTTATGTGGTCTTTCCAGCTGCAGATGTCTTGTGATGTACATTCCAAAAGGGGCATTGTACTCTATAATGGGTCTGAGTGCTGAGTAGAGGGGAACAATGACCTCTTTTTTTTTCCTGGATGAAAACCCTGTTGTGATGAGGTGTGCCACATAGAAGGATTTCCTGACTACTGTGGCGATGTGATTATCAAAGTAGAGACTACTGTCCATCTAGGTCCCAAGGTCTCTTATTGCACATTCAGTGTTAAGTAGACTGCCGTTTATGCTGTAGTTCATGGGTACAGAGTTTTTAACCAAAGGGGATGACGGTGCACTTTTTGGCATTGAGCTCGAGTCCATGCCTCTGACACCAGGAATCTGTCTCAGTGCGGCCCTTCTGTAGGATGTCCAATTCATTTGGGGACTCAGCTGTGGCTCCTAGTTTGCAGTCATCTGTGAACTTCGTTAGCCAGAGGCCTTCTGTGTTAGCCTGTACTTCAGAGAAGTGGATACCAAACAGGAGAGGTCCCAGGACTGAACCCTGTGGCACTCCTTGTCACTGGTTTGAAGTCAGATTTGGAGTCTGCAACTTTTACAGTGTGGGTTCTATCAGTGAGCCAGTTGGCAAGCCATCTTGTGACGTGGGGATTTATACCTAGTTTAGTGAGTTTAGCTATAGTTCTGGAATGGGGTATGGTGTCGAAAGCCTTGGTGAGGTCAAGATTGGCTGTGTGGGACCACCTTACCCTCGTCTACAGCTTTGATGACTCCTTCAAAGAAGTCAATCAGGTTCGATCTGCCTTTCATAAACCCGCACTGGGTGGGTCCAGAGTTTGGAGGTTACCAATGTCTTTGTTTACGAGTTCCATGATGATTCGTTCCATGGCCTTGCAGACCAGGCTCGTCAGGCTAATAGGGCGATAGTTTCCAGGATCAGTGATGGCTCCCCCTTTGTGAAGTGGGTAACTGTTGCTGTGTGCTATTCAGTAGGCACAAAGCTTGATGTGAGGTTATGATTGAACATGGTGCTTAGGTGGGGGAGCTAGTTCATTCTGAAGTTTGTGTAAAATGCAGCCTGGGATGTTGTCCGGTCCCATGGATGCTGTGTTTTTGGTTTAAGGGAGTGCAGCTTTTGCCTGCATAGATGTGATTACAGGGAGACTGCATTCTTCCTGTAGATATGGGCCCTTTAGGGGGTGGGGGGGTTAAAGTTAGCACTGAACCTGTCTGACAGGATGTTGGCAATATCAGTTGGTTCTATAATTTTCTTGCTGTTATGCTGTAACTTGGAGCAGATCTGGATGTTGCCATTGAGAGTCTTGACATAGCTATAGAATGCTTTGTGGTTGCCCTTAGAATCAGTGACTATTTTGTTTTGTTAGCTAGCTTTGGAGGATCTTATAAGGGAGCTCAGGTTCTTACTGAGGCTGACCAGGCAGCTCCTCCACTCATGTGATTTTACTCTCTTTTGCAACAGTTTCTTCCTTCTGTTGTAGAGTTTGTTTATGGCAGGGGACCACCAGATTGGCTTTTTTTTTTTGGAGGATAGTATTGTGGTTCTGTTTGGG